>NW_027513517.1:0-179006 GCF_048772815.1 Callospermophilus lateralis | reverse complement strand
CATTCTTCCCTCAATGCAGCACAAAGCCCCCCTTCTCTAATGAAGAGGAGGTCCAACACTCAACTGTTCTGTAAAACAACTTCAGAGAGAGAGGTTAAAGTTTCATGCAAAGCCCTGAAGGAGGTTTCTAATATCTTACTTTTGCTCTATTGCTGCTTCTAATTGGGTCATCTTTTGTGTCCCATGGACAATGCCACTGGTTCCTCTGCCCACCCGTGCAGCAACTCCTATTCCTAATAGGATGGCTAAAGTGAGGGATATATGTTCCCAGTGGAAACCGGTTGTATGCCCCCCCTATTTGATCTTCAAATGAACCTGCATCATGATAGAGCACTCTGGGAAACATCTGCACCATTACACAATTTATCACATATCCTGATCATTTCACGAAAACATAAACGATGTTTAAGTATATATAATTATGCTGTTGTAGGCACTGACAAAGCAAGGCACCTAAGATAGCACTCAAGAGAGGGAAACAGTCCTATTTGGTTGCAACCGGATTCAGAGGGCATTGCTTATATTGTAATCAATTAATCCCATGAAACTCAAGTTTAGGTAGTTTCAGAATTTTGTACCCAACATATAAGGGATGGGGCTCAGAAGTTCACAGTCTTCAGAAGTTTAAAAAAGCAGTATTTGTTTCTGTTTTTCCTTCTGTTCTGGGCAAGTTAACTTTTCAAGGACACCTGGGAGGAGGAGAGCTTTTTCTTCCATTTCTTATTTTCCCCCTGCCAGCTGTTACCATGGAGCCCGGTTGGTAATTTCTTTATCTTAGAAATGTAGCCATCTCTGTGAAGCCCCAGCTGAAGGCCAGAGGACTTGTTCACATATTTTGTGAAAAACTAGTTAGGGGTTGTCTAGCTTAGAAGTACTGAGATTTTTAGCCAGTGGCCAAGTAGAACAGGGCAATACGAAAGAGAAAGTTTATCTACATTAAAGTCTTTATTGGGACTGTTTTGCTGAAAGTTCAAAACTCAGCCATGGTGAAGACTTCTGAAGAAGGTCATTTAAGACTTTTCTGTGGGCCTGGTACAGAGGGGGAAAGACGGGGAAGGTGGGGCTGAGAGCACCTCCGAGGATCTGAGAATGAGGGAAAAGAGAGATGTAAAAGAATAATGCGAAAGGGTATTGGGAATTTCCTAGCAGCAAACTTGAGCAGTAGATCAGGTAGAGCAGAGTGAAAGACGGGAGTGAGGATCCCAAAATCCTGTGAGGGACTTTAAATTTTAGTAACCTGTTTTCAGTGATGACAAAGCAACTTTAAAGGCCAATTATATTACATCTTGGATAAGGGTCTCAGGGCTCTCCTCAGCTCGTTTGAGCATTGGGTTAGCTGGTAAGAGGACCTGGTGGGACCCGGTGAGGGCACTGACAGGAGATGAGAGGTATGAGTCGGTGTAGGGTACCTATGTACCTGCTACCTCAGAAAGGGGGCGATGGTCTGAGAACTGGTGGAGCTTTGGGTTTCTGATCTAGTTATTGGAGGGGAGAAATCAAGTTGCTGAGATGGGAGTGACATCAGAGGGTCTGGAGCAGAAGGCTGAGGATAATGATCTATTGAAGAAGCATAGTTCAGGATGTGAGTGAGGGAGGGAAAAGGCTTCCACATAGGGGAATTTCCTTTCACTCTTTTGAGCACTTGCAGAAGTTAAAAAGGTCATGCAAAATTTGTGGATCTAGAGACCCCTCTGGGTGCCATAGTTTTTGGTTGTCTAATTGGTAATGTGGCCAATGCTGTGTACTGAATTTGATGAAGAATTGGGGTTCCATCAGGCAGCCCCTGTATGCACACATTCCCATGACATACAGAAAAAGTCGGCTTTTCCCCCACACAGCCATTACTCTTTGTGGCTTTGATAGTCTGCCAGGCAAACTTAGTAATCTAGACTAGCCAATCTGCATCTGGCTCGCGTGTCCCTACATCCATAATGTTTGTTTCCATTATCTATGGTACAGAAGGGATTTAATGGTATTTTAGTGGGATCCTCTTCATCAGTGATATCACAATAGGAAATACCTATAGCCAGCTAACAAATGTCTGGGTGGAGAGATGGCCACCAGGTCCCTAAGGGGGCTGTATGCGAGATAGACCATACTTCTTTTCCAGTAGGATTTGTGATCAGCCATCACTGCTTAATGGGCTGATGAGGGTTAGGACTACTTGTAGCCAAGGGGAGAGTATATAACCTTATTCACATTGCGAATACACAATTTGAAACTGTTACCAGTCTTTTTCAGTTTCCAGAAAGATTCTGTACAGGCAGCAGGCTTGAGATGAGAGGTATGGATCCAGGAAGTGATTCTGTTTACGTTTACCACTGTAGGTGTTATAATAGCACCTGGTATGGTCCTTTTCAGCGGGGTACCAGGGATGACACCTGATATCATCTTACATAGATGAAATCTCTTACTTGATATGGATGTGGAATCCCCTGGTTCCCAGTTGGGTAGGCAGTGGCCAGCTGTTTCCACAGGTATTACTGAGTTCTTTCAAGATCTTTAAGTCTGTCAAGCAAGGGGGTGTGGAAAGGATCTTTAGGTCTTACAGTTGGGCTTAGGTCCCCTACTGGAGGAGGGCCACCATAAAGAATTTCACATGTGGTAAGGTTACTCAAAGAAACTAAAGGGATTTTTTCTTGCATGAAACATTGCATAAGGCAGGAGCATAGTCCAATCTTATGCTGGTCTCTAAGCATAATTTCGTTAAGGTCTCTTTAATAGTTCTAATCATTCTTTCTACTTGTCTTGAACTCTGTGGTCTATAAGCACAATTTAACTTCCAATTAATCCCCAGGTTCCTGGCTAACCCCTGACATACCTGGGTCATGAACATCGGTCCATTGTCAGATCCTATTACCGGCTTAGCTTCCTCCAATGGTAGAGAGGCTTAGTCAGCAGCAGCGGAATCACTTAGAGTGTGTTGTGTGTTAGGGGACGAGGGCAGGGGATAAGGAGGGGGAGAAGAGTCCAGTAGAGTCAAATCTGTGACTCAGGGAGAACAGAGGGTGGAGGAGGAGGAGGTTGAGAGGGTTTGAGAGATCATGGGGGAAGGAGTAGGAGCAGAGGTAGGGGCAAGGAAAGCCTTCACCCATGGAGGAGGAGATTTGCAGAGGTCCTGCCAAGTTAAGATATATGGCTGTTGATCCGGATGGCTATGTGGCGCTGGCTGAAAGACAATACCTCTGACTTTTTAAATTAGTGGGAAGTAGAAAGATCCTTCTAGGGGGCCATATGACTCCAAAGATGGGCCATTCTGAGGCACAGAGATTCTGCCAGGTCCAGCGTTTTACTAAAAAAAGAAAGATTCTGAGCCCTTAAGCGGACTTTGGTCCAGTGATCAAGGGTCAGGGACAGAGGCATTGACGTGCTCTGTTCCATAATGAAAGTTCCACAAACAGTAAAAGCAAGGACACACGACACAGATAAGACAAGACCATAAAGACAGGCAATGAACGTCCAACACTGAGACCAGGAATGAGTAGCCGGCAAAACCCAATGGTATGGCAATAACGAATCTAAAAGAAAATATCACTGAGTCGAGAAGACTATTGTTCCTTGATTTCCCGAGTTCTCTGCGGGGTCCTCCAGAGAGGTGCCCTTTGTCTCTGTGACATGTCTCTCAGCCACCACATATATTTCACCTATATATTCTTCTACACATAGCAAGTTCCCAATACGATCATTCATCCAGCAAAATGATTTCTAACCCAAATCGAGCATGTTTTTAACCATAACCGGACACTGTTCCCTCAATCTAACTTTACAGAAGAGCAGGGCAGGAGTTGATATTACAATACAGAAATGTAGAAAAACTTCCACCTGCTGAGAACCTCAAAGGTCCATGCAGAAATGATCCCTGGAGAAGATGTAGGAAGCAATAAAGGACCTGAGAGACCAAAAGTCATCTTCCATGGCAAACAACCCGGTCAGGATAAAAGGTTGTGTCTGAATCAGATTTTTTTTTAATGTAGAGATCATGGACCAAACCAGGCCTGTGTGGAGATCTATTCCTGGGTGCCTTTGGTTGATATACCATTCTAACTTGTGAAAATGTCACAGGAAGTAGGGGCAGCCTCAATCTCTTGGGACCCTTGGAAGCAACAGTTAGGACAAAGTGGCTGCCAAGACAGTGCCCTCATTCAGTTCAGGAAGGAAGTGACCTCACCTCACTTTCTTGGTGATGGAACTCTCTGAACGTGGGATCCAGGAAGCCAGGCACACAGAGCCAGTCCCAGTCCCAGTCCCAGTGGTCTCACTTGTTTGGATTTACCAAGGACAGGGTCAGTATTTTTTGGTACCTACAGATGTGAGGAAGGCCAAATGCCAGGAAAGCTCGGATGCAGGGCTTTTCATGAGAAAGCAGGTAGTAGCTCACTGTTGGCTCCTAAGAAGTTCACAGAGTTGGCCAAGGAGACAAGATCTGAGACAGGAAAGGCCATTTTGGGGGAACATATTATGGCCCACAAGTCAGAGGACACTCTGGATAGTCACAAACCTACTTAGGGGAAGGAGGTGCCTTTGTGGGTGTGGTTGTGGGTTTGTGGTTTTGTCTCATTTTCTGAGAATAGGTAGGACAGTCGGTTTGTTTCATTTGAAGTGGACTGTTTCTAGTAAGTCTTTTCACAGGGCGAGTGTTTCTATGTCTGTGTATTCCACTGTTTCCGTGGTTGTAGACATTAGAAAAGAGAATCCATCAATGGATGTGTCGTGTCTAGTAGAAATCTTCTCAGCATTCATATTGCCCCATTTATGAATGGACTGTAGCTTGCCTTATCGATGAGCAACACCTGCTACCTTCCTAAGTTTCTATTTTCGTCCTGAATTCCGGCCAATCTCAAGAATAGGCCCATGGTTTTTTTGTCCAAGATATGTACCACCTACAAGCTCTGTGACATGGCCATGTACTGGATAGCTGTAGGGGATGGCGAGCATCTCAGAAAACTCAGATATCAGTGTGACCAGGAAAGTCTCAGAGGAGAAACCCTGCTTTCGGCCTTTTGCTTACCTATTGTTCTGTTGCCCTGAATGTCAGGAAGTTCTTTGCCTCAGGCCACCCCTTTGTGAAGCCTGAAGAAAACAGTTTTCAAATGGAAATGAATGGGCATACCTGTGGCACTTTCCTTAATTGCTTTGGAAAGGGATGTGTCTGAATCATGCCCTTGGCCCTGTGTGTGGCTGTGGCTTAGATTCTCAGCACCTGATGGATCTAAAGAAAGTTACCATGTGTGCATCCAAAAGAAAATTCGCCAAAAGAGCAATTATTGGGAGGAAGTCTCTCGACTTCCTCTGTAAGGTTCCTGACTTCCATCAAGTGAGAATGGGATCCTTTGGGTCAAAAGAGTTCTACGAAACCTGCAGAGGCTAGTCCATTGTGCTTGGGTTTTCTCATGACTAAAATTCACATAAAGAATCTAAACCCCACAGACAGTAGTCCTCAAATTGGAGCGGTATTAACGGCAGGCCTATTTGATCACTTTTGGTTCACCGGATGGGTGTCCAGGCCACCTTGACTTTAGGCAAATGAGGGGCAAAGGAGCTTATTTGGGACACTGTCTTGGTCTGCACCCCTCATGGAAACCTCCAGCCAGATTATGATGAGTGTCTATATGAAAGAAGATGAGGGCCATATGGGAGGGTTCTTGTTTTAATTGTGGTAATTTGTGTGGTAGTTGGAAGAGATGACTGGGTCCACCAGGGCTTGAACTCTGGTGTGATTCCCCTTAGAGACGGAGTTCTGGAACTGACCTCAGAGAAGTATTGCCATGAATAGTGTTGGGATTTTAGGAGACCACGCATGAGAATCGCTTTTGGAAACTGAGATCTAGGCCCAGGATGGCTTTCCACAGAGCTCAGGGATTCTGAGCCAGGATATCACATGTTTTAATTCTTAAAGACTTGGTAGCCATAATTGAGAGTCCAAACACACATGGAACTCACATTGTATACCTCAATGGGCCTGGATTCATGTGTCCTTTTGGCCACTCTTTGGGAAGGCTTGCCTGTGAGTGTTCTCCAGAGCTTTCATTGAAATGAGCTTCCTCACCATTTAATGGTTCCTGAATTAAATGAAACACACAGTGCCTCCAACTTCATCCTTGAAAAATGACTAGATTAATACCATGAAATTTTTGAAATCCCCATGACCAGGTGGCACTGGATAACCTTTAGATATCCTGTTGCTGATCATGAGTATAACAAACAGTGCCTTGATTGACTGAGTTTCGTGAAAATGGTGTAGAACAGAGATGCCAGTAAGTTGGAGCCTGCTGGGTAGTGGGCGTAGAGCAGTGGACTATAGGTGTGTAAATAAATATTTTTGGTAGGACCACCTGGATCTTCCATTGGCTTCCAAATCTTGCGACTGACATGGTGCAGGCAGCAGACCTTTATATGTAAAGGCATCTTGTTATATGTAGAGGTTTCAGGGCAATGTTCAGAATCAGGTTGCTATAGTCAAGGGGAAAGCTATGTGGGATAGAAGCCTGGTTCGTACATTCTCTTGCCGACCCTGACCAACCACACATGACAGAACTCCCTCCAGCATTGTGTCCCAGTTGAACATATTGTATTTCATGAAGCAAATACCAAATTCCCAGTGCAGCAGTAAGAAACACCCTGAAAAGTGGAGGATGACCAAATGGCTTCACAGACCACACGGGAAGACACTTAGCTCCCAGTAGCAACAGTTTACCTACAAAGGGAGTTTTCAGACCTGCTGCCTCATGTTCATTACAAAATAAAGAACCATGTCCTCCAGGTCACATAGATGCAGACCCAGATTGCAGAATCACATCAGTTGCAGAACCATTGATTTAAATATTGCCATACATATATTTCTTGTGCCTAACCTCAGAGGAAGTTTCTCAATAAGTCTTTAGGTCAGCACAGCTCCATGTTTCTGAAGTGTTTACCATCTCCCATACTTTTGTAAACTGTTTTACCACCTCCAGTGTTGTGAACTCCTGAGCATTTTTCATTCCACATATGTATTCACAGGTTTTCTAACTCCTCTCCTCTAATTGTGTCTTACTTTTAGCGATGGTTATGTCAAGGTATTGTTCTGGATAAGAGAGGGAAGATTTTTGTGTATCACATGTTTGCATACACATTAGATTCATTTTCCTATTTTCCATTTGAAATACTGAATCCCTGACACTAACCCATACCCTACTAGACTCTGACTACTAATCCTAATATCATGGAGAAAAAAAAACCTAACTGAATAGAAGTACAGTCCTTTTATAGGAAGCATGGTGTATATTTGTATTTGTCTTCCTCTTTATCAAGAGTATGTGTTTTAAATTTAGTAAACTTTTCATTTTAATATTTCTCCATGATTTTTTAAAGTTATCACATATGTAAATTCCTGTCTCCCTTTCTCTGTATCCTATTCAGCACATGTAATTTTTTTATGCATATACAATATCCTACCTGGTATCACACGTACATTCTTGTAAGATCACTGACTTTGGAATATAAAAATTGTGAGAAGAGATGACTCTCCCTAAATAATGATGGAACTGAAAATTCCACCTATGGGTGAGCTTCCTAGTGAAAAACACTATACATAAATCCATGTTCAGTAAAATGAATATTTTTGGATTTGTGAATGAATTATATTTCATGATGAATATCGATTGGCATATATATTGCTAAATATTAATGTGTGTGTGTGCATGTATGTGTGTGTGTGTGTGCGTGTGTGTGTGTGTATATTCTACGGATTTTAAAAAAATATGAAAAATATGTGTCTTATTATACACTCCCTAAATTCATTCATATTCATTTATCTTCATTTAAATTCAAATTTTCACAAGATTATTCTCAGTAATATTCATAAACCTGAAATATATTTTGGTTTCCTACTACTGAAAACTTAGTTCAGTGGATGGTGCTTAAAAATCCTAATATTTCTACAGTAACTGAACCAGTTTAACATCAATGCAAGTAGATTGCTATGGGACATGATGTGTAATTTGAAGTTCATTTTTACTCAACACTGGTACATTACTATTTCTTCAGTTTATGGACATCATAGGATGTATTTTTTCATCCAGAACTTCACAAATTTTTTTGGCATTTGGTTCACTTTCAATTACTTACTACTTCAGAACACATGTATTCCTCCATGTTTCTTTACTGGTCTTTTCACTTGACTTCTTTCTAAACACATTATTTTCGATTCCATAATCATTTTTGAAGCAAAACTCACTCTTCACGACAAACCGTAACCCTAATAATACCATTGCATATATAACTCGTTGGAATGATGGTATATATATCAATATAAGATTTCCAATATATTTTCAGATGCAAACTCAATCCATTATTTAATGTTGCATCCAGTTACATACTTTATTCACAATATGGTCTATTCATGCATCATCTCAATAATCATCAACACAAGGTACACCTATTTGTATCCCCAGTACTAATTTATAAGTTTCCAGAATATTACTCCCCTTTATGGTGGAAGAAATACTTATGTCACCTGATCTACATATACATTTTACCACAGTAGTATTCTGGACACAAAATGCAAAGGTCACACATATGATTGTACCAAAGCCTAAATGGAAAGTGACCATGGATTACTAAAAGCATCTATGTCCAGGGTGCCTACTGCTCTCAAATGTCAATCCTATTGGTTACTACATGTTTGTTTCTTCCTAAGATTATATATTTAACCTCAAGCCTGTTGAAAATATCTAATCCTATCACTCACTTTATACTTTTCCTGATTTCCTAATGCCCCTATTGATATCTGCTTTCCTACATATTTTTCCCAGTTCATCATTGTGACTGTCTCTTCACATGTGCTGACATTTACATTCACCCTCTAACTGAAAACCAATTGCTAAAGAACTTTTGGTCCAACTCCGAGACTCACTCTTCTTCCTAAACCTACTGACTATCTTCCTAATCCTACAGACTATCCCTTTTTGACTGGATGTTCTCTTCTACTTTCAATCATCCGAGGTATAGGGTCCTATGCCATTGTATATCGATTTATCTGAGACCTCGGTGCAGAACATAATTCAATCTAAGTATACCAATCAAGGGCCCAATGCCTTTCTGGGCTTCAAATATTTCCCAGATCTCTGATCTCATACATATATTTCACATTTATATTCTTATAAATATCACAGGTTCCCAATACCGTAATTCATCCAGCAGAATGACTCCTAACCCAAATCGAACATGGTATTAACACTAACCATACACTGTTCCCTCAATCTCACTTTACAGAAGAGCAGGGACAGAGTTGGTCTTAAAATCCAGGAAGGTAGGGTATCATCCACCAGCTGAGAACCTCAAAAGTCCCTGCAGAAATAATCCCTTGAGTAGGTGTAGGCAGGTATGAAGGATCTGAGAGAGCAAAAGTCATCTTCCATGGCAAACAACCTGGTCAGGTTGAAGGGATGTGTCTGAATTAGCCTCTCTCTTCCTAATGTAGAGAAGATGGACCAAACCATGCCTGTGTGGAGAGCTGTTCCCCGGTGCCTATGGTTGATATACCATTCTAACTTATGAATGAGTCACAGCAAGTAGAGGCAGACTCCATCTTTTGGGAACCTTGGAAGCAACTGTTAAAACAAAGTGGTTTCCAAGGCAGTGACTTCATTCAGTTCTTGAAGGAAGTGACCTCACCTTACATTATTGGTGATGAAAGTCTGTGATCTTGGGATCCAGGAAACCAGGCACACAGAGTCAAACCCACTCCATGTCCCAGTGGGCTCACTTGTTTGGATTTAACAAGACAGAGTCACTCTTTCTTGGTACCTACAGATGTGAGGACAGCCAAATGCCTGGAAACTATGAAGACTGGCCTTTCCAGAGAAAGCAGATAGTTTCTCACCACGGGCTCCTGACAACTTCACAGAGTTTGCTAAAGAGACCAGATCGGAGACAGGACACGCCATTTTTGGGGAACATAGTATGGCCCACAAGTCAGAGGACACTCCGGATAGACACAGACCTACTTGGGGGAAAGAGGTGCCTTTTGGGGTGTGAGTGTGAGTTTGTGGTTTTGTCTCATGTTCTGAGAATAGTTAGGAAAGCTGGTTTGTTTGTTTTGGAGTGGACTGTGTCTAGTAAGTCCTTTGACAACGTGAGTGTTTCTGTGTCTATATATCATACTGTGTCCGTGATTGTAGACAGTAGAAATGAGAATGCATCAATGGATTTGTCCTGTCTACGAGAAAGCTTCAAAGCATTCATCCTGTGCAATTTATGAATGGACTGCAGGTTGCCGTATGGATGGGCAACTCCTGCTATCTTTCTAAATTCCTGTTTTCTTCCTGAATTCTGGACACTCTCCAGAATACGCTCATGATTTTGTGTCCAAGATATGTACCACCTCAATCTCTGTGACATGGCCATGTACTGGATAGCTGATGGGAATGGTGAGTATCTCAGAAAACTCAGATATTAGTATGCCCAAGAAAGTCTCAGTGGAGAAACCCTGCTTTGGGCCTTTTGCTTACCTATTCTGTTGCCCTGAATATCAGGAAGGTCTTTGCCTCAGGCCACACTTTGTGAAGCCTGAAGAAAATAGTTTTCAAATGGAATTGAATGGTCATTACCTGTGCCTCTTCGGTTAATTGCTTTGGAAATGGATGTGTCTGAATCAGCCTCTTGGCCCTATGTGAGGCTGTGGCTTAGATTCACAGCACATGATGGGTCTAAAGAAAAATCCCATGTGTGCATCCAAAACCAAAATGGACAAAAGAACTGTCATGGTGGATAGAGTCTCTCGCCTTACTCTGTAAGGTTCCTGACCTCCATTAAGTGAGAATAGGGATCATTTGGGTCAAGTGAATTCTTTAAAGTTCTGCAGAGGCTATCCCATAGGTTCGTGGGTTTTCTCATGACTCCAATTCACATCTATGTTTACAGAAGAGCAGGGACAGTGTTGGTCTTACAATACAGGAATGCAGTGGATCTTCCATCTGTTGAGAACCTCAAAGCTCCATGCAGAAATGATCTCTGGAGAAGATGTAGGCAGCTATGTAAGACCTGAGAGAGCAAAAATCATCTTCCATGGCAAACAACCTGGTCAGGATTAAGGGTTGAGTCAGAATGAGCCTATCTCTTCTTAATGTAGAGAAGATGGACCAAACCCGGCCTGTGTGGAGAGCTGTTCCCTTTTGCCTACGGGTGATATACCATTCTAACTTGTGAAAGTGTCACAGGAAGTAGGGGCAGCCCTCATCTTATGGGACCGTTGGAAGCAATTGTTATGACAAAGTGGTTGCCAAGGCAGTGATCTCATTCAGTTCCTGAAGGACGTGATCTCATCTCACTTCCATGGTGATGGAACTCTCTGAACTTGGGATACAGAAAGCCAGGCACCCAGAGCCAGTCTCAGTTCTAGTCCAAGTGGTCTCACTTTTTTGGATTTACAAAGGACAGAGTCAGTCTTTCTTGATACCTACTGATGTGAGGATGGCCAAATGCCAGGAAAGCTCGGAAGAGGGGCTCTTCCTGAGAAAGCAGATAGTGGCTCACTCCTGGCTTCTAACAACTTCACATTGTTGGCCAAGAAGACCAGATCTGAGACAGGTCAGGCCATTTCGGAGCATCATAGTATGGCCCATCAGTCAGAGCACACTCCGGAGAGTCACAGACCTATTTGGGGGAAGGAGGTGCCATTGCGGGTGTGGGTTTGTGGTTTTGTCTCATGTTCTGAGAATAGTTAGAAAAGGCGGTTTGTTTGGTTTGGAGTGAACTGTTTCTAGTAAGTCGTTTGACAATGCAAGTGTTTCTATGTCTGTGTATCCCACTGTGTCCGTACTTGTAGACATTAGAAAAGAGAATGCATCAATGGATGTGTCCTGTCTCATAGAAAGCTTCCCAGCATTCATCCAGCACAATTTATGAATTGAATGCGGCTTGCCTTATTGATGGGCGATACCTGCTACCTTCCTAAGTTGCTGTTTTCTTCCTGAATTATGGCCAATCTCCAGAATAGGCTCATGGTTTTGTGTCCAAGATATGTACTACCTCCAAGCTCTGTGACATGGCCATGTACTGGATAGCTGAATGGAATGGCGAGCATCTCAGAAAACTCAGATATCAGTGTGACCAGTAAAGTCTCAGTGGAGAATCCCTGCTTTGGGCCATTTGCTTACCTATTGTTCTGTTGCCCTGAGAGTCAGGAAGGTCTTTGTCTCAGGCCAACCCTTTGTGAATCCTGAAGGAAAGATTTTTCAAATGGAAATGAATATGCTTTACCTTTGGCTCTTTCCTTAATTGATTTGGAAAGAGATGTGTGTGAATCAGCCTCTTGGCCCAGTGTGATTCTTTGACTTAGATTCTCAGTACCTGATGGATCTAAAGAAAGATCCCATGGGTGCATAAAATCCAAAATGGCAAAAAGAGCAGTCATTGTTGATGAAGTATTTTGCCTTCCTCTGTAAGGTTCCTGAATTCCATCAAGTGAGAATAGGGATCTTTTGGGTCAAATGAGTTCTTCAAATCTATTCAGAGGCTATCCAATAGGTGCTTGAGTTTTCTCATCTTTCCAATTCACATAAAGAATCTGTACCCGACACTCAGTAGGACTCAAATTGGAGAAGCAGAGCAGTATTAAGGGCAGGCCTATTTGATCACTCCTGGTACACAGGAAGGGTGTACAGGCCATTTCATGAAAACATAAACAATGTTTAAGTATATAGAATTATACTGTTGTAGGGACGGACAAGGCAAGGCACCTAAGATAGCACCAAAGACACGGAAACAGTCTTTTTTGGTTTCAACCAGATTCAGAGGGCATTGCTTCTGTTGTAATCAATTAATCCCCTGAAACCCAAGTTACGTAGTTTCAGAATTTTGTACCCAACACGTAAGGGAAGGGGCTCAGAAGTTCACAGTCTGCAGAAGTTCACAAAAAGCAGTTTTTGTTTCTGTTTTTTCCTCAGTTTGGGCAAGTTAACTTTTCAAGGACACCTGGGTGGGGGTGTCTTCCCTTTCTTTTTTTCCCCCTTCCAGCTGTTTCCATACAGCCCAGTTTGTAACTTCTTTATCTTAGAAATGTAGCCATCTCTGTGAAGCCCCAGCTCAAGGCCAGTGGCCTTTTTTTCAAATATTTTGTGAAAAACTAGTAAGGGTGTGTCTAGATCAGGAGTGCTGAATTTTTTAGCCAGTTGCCAAGGAGACCAGGGCAACACAAAAATAGGAAGTTTATCTACAGTGAACTCTTTTATCGGGATTCTTTTGCTGAAAGTCCTAAATCAGCCATGGTGAAGACTTCTGGAGAAGGTCAGTTAAGACTTTTCTGTGGGCCTGGTACAGAGGGGGACAATTTGGAAGGCAGGGATAAGAGCACCTCTGTGGATCTGAGAATGAGGAAGGAGAGATGTAAAAGAATATTGGGAGAGGGCTTTGGGATCTTAATAGCAACAAAAACTTGAGCAGTAGAACAGATAGAACAGAGGGGGAGACGGGAGTGAGATTCCAAAAAGCCTGTGAGGGACTTTAAATTCTTAGTAACCTGTTTTTAGTGATGACAAAGCAACATTAAAGGCCATTTTCATTACATCTTGTATTAGGGTCTGAGGATTCTTCTCAGTGGGTTTGAGCTTTGCATTAGGTGGTAAGAGGACTGGGTGGGACCTGGTGCGGGCACTGACAGGAGAGGAGAGGAGTGAGTGAATGGAGTGGTACCTCAGTACCTGCAACCTCAGCAAGGGAGCAATGGTCTGAGAACCAGTCGAGTTTTGGGTTTTTGATCTAGATATTGGAGGGGAGAAATCAAGTTGCTGAGGTGGGAGTGACAGCAGAGAGTCTGGAGCACAAGACTGAGGGTGAGCATCTATTGGAGAAGCATAGTTCAGGATGTGAGCAAAGGAGAGAGAAGGCCTCCACATAGCGGAATCTCCATTCACCCTTTTGAGCACTTGCAGAAGTTAAAAAGGTCACACAGAATTTGAGGATCTAGAGACCCCTCTGGGGGCCATCGGTTTTGGTTATCTAATTCGTAATATGGCCAATGCTGTGTACAGAATTTGATGAGGAGTTTGGTTTCCATCTGACAGTCCCTGTATGCTCACATCCCCATGACTTACAATAGAAGTCTGCTCTCCCCCCCCCACAGCCGTGACTGTTTGTGGCTTTGATAGTCTGCCGGGCAAACATAGTAATCTAGGCTAGCCAACCTGCATCTGGCTCACGTGTCCCTACATCTATAATGTTTGTTTCCATTATCTATGGTACGGAAGGGATTTAATGGAATTTTAGTGGGATCCTGTTAATCAGGGATATCCCAATAGGAAAGACCTATAGCCAGCTGACAAATGACTGGGTGGAGAGATGGCCACCAGGTTCGTAAGGGGGCTGTATTCGAGATAGGCCATACTTCGTGTCCAGTAGGATTTGTGATCAGCCATCGCAGCTTAAGGGGCTGATTAGGGTTAAGACTACTGGTCGTCAAGGGGAGAATAAATATCTTCCAGGATCTTCTTTACAACCATTTGCAATGTTTCTTTTTTCTTCTTTTTTATTTCTTTTTTTTTGTGTGTGTGGGGAAGGCTTCAATACATCCTGAAAATGTATGTTCAAAGACTAGGAGTTATTTAAGTCCATACCTTACTGGCTTAATTTCAGTAAAGTCCACTTCCCAGAATTGTCCTCGTCTGGTTCCTCATAGGTGCTTTCCTGCAGGAAGCTTGGAAGTGTAAGCTTTAACCAATTAATGGACCTGACAGGCTTTTGTTACCCATTCAGTTATTTCCTTTTGCTGTGAGTAGGTTAGTGGAAAACTGTGTTCTTGATCCTTCACGAATGAATGCAGTTTCTTTGAACAAAGGTGAGTGAGTTGATGAACATTTGCTACTGACATAGTTAGAGCCATGATTATAGGAGTAGTTACTGAAGAATTAAAAAATTCCACTTGAGGGCCTTCAGGGTTAAAAGTTATTTTGGCCCAGAGCTTGGTGAGCAGAACTCTGCCAATCAATGGGGCCAGGCATTCTGGGATTACTAGGAAGGAGTGATGGATTTTTCCTTTTCCCTGGTCCATGGTCCTCGTAGTGGTCAAAGCCCGATATTTACTTCTGTTAGACTCTTGAATTAGAGACCTTTTATTCGGTAGAGGGCCCAATGGGCCTTACGGGCTGAGTATATTCACCCTGCATCTACTTCAAAGTTTATTGTGTTCCCCTCCACTTCAAAAGTTACCTTGAGGTCAGGGAGAGGATCTGAGCCCAGACTTTCTTAGTATTCCTCCAGAGTCAGAATATCTGGCTGGCATGGCTGTCTCTTTCTAGGGCACTCTTTGGCCCAGTGTCCTTTTTCTTTAGAGTAGGCACATTGATCTGAGGCCAGGGGTGGCCTCTAGTGTGTGCCCAGGTATCCCTTCCTGTCTCTCTGTTTCTTAATTTCTGGCCTATTTGTTGTTGTGACCAGGACCTTAGTCAATGCCTTAGTCTGTCTTTTGTTTCTTTTATCCTCACTCAGCTCCCTTCTCTTCCTCAGTTTCTCTCTTAAAGTATACCTTCTCGGGTTCTCTGAATAAATCCCTCAAAGTCATATCTTGTAATCCATCTAAGCATTGTAACTTTCTTTTAATATCCAGGGCAGCTTTCCCAATAAAGGCCATTGTGACAGATGCCTTTTGATCCTCTGCCTGAGGATCGAAAGGAGTATGTCTCTTATATGCCTACATAATTATCTCTAAGAACATAGAGGGAGATTCATCAGGCCCTTAAATAATCTCTCTTACCTTGGCCAAATTAGTTGGTCACCTAGCGGCCACTAAGATACCCACTATTAGAGCCCGGCGATAAGTGGACAGATGCTCCCTACCTTCAAAGGTGTTGGGGTCCCAGTTGGGTCGTTTCAAGAGAAAGCCGGCTTTGAATATATTGGGAAGTTTTGTCGGTCACGCATTTGGTCCGAGGATACTTTTTTCTAGCATCCAGGAGGATTCTCTTTTGTTCCTCTGTCATGAAGAGAGTCCCTAGGAGTTGTTGGCAGTCATCTCAAGTAGGTTGGTGTGAAAACATCAATGACTTCACCAGACCTGAGAGCCAGGTTGGGTCCTCGGTAAAAGGGGGATTGTTATTTTTCCATTTATATAGGTCTGAAGAGGAGAAGGCCAATACTGGTAGGCTTGCATTTTTTCCCTATGGCCATCGTCAATCATTGGTCCTTAGGGATGGAGGGAAGCAACACGGGAGTTCCAGGGTTTTCAATCATTTGCCACCGGCGAGTTCCTTTAGCAACTCCAGCTTCCTCCAGGGGAGGAGGGGCTGTGTGTGACGCAGGGGAGTTATCTGGAGGGCCCTGGGCTGGCTTAGCATCCTCCAATTGCGGAGAGGCTGAGTCAGCAGCTGGAGAATCACTTAGAGGGTGTTGGGGGTTGTGGGACAAGGGTAGAAGATAAGGAGGGGGACGAGAGTCCAGTAGAGTCAAATCTTGTGACTCAGGGAGAACAGAGGGTGGAGGAGGAGGAGGAGCAGAGGGGTTGAGAGATCGTGTGGGAAGGAGTAGGAACGGGGACACAGCAAGGAAAGGCTTCACCCACGGAGGAGGAGATTTGCAGAGGTCCTGCCAAGTTAAGGTATATTCCTGTTTATCAGTATGGCTATGTGGCCCTGGCTGTAAGACAATATCTCTGTCTTTTTAAATTAGTGGGAAGTAGAAAGATCCTTCTAGGGGCCATCCGAATCCAAAGGTGGGCCATTCTGTGGCACACAGAGTCTGCCAGGTCCAGCGTTTTACTAAAAAAGAAACATTCTGAGCCCTTAAGCGGACTTTGGTCCATAGATCAAGGGTCAGGGACAGAGGCATTGAAGTGATCTGTCCCATAATGAAAGATACACAAACAGTAAAAGCAACGACACAGGACACAGACAAGAGAAAACAATAAAGACAGGCAATGGACGTCCAACACTGAGACCAAGACTGAGCAGGTGGCAAAACCCGATGGGCTGGCAATACCGAATCTGAAACAAAGTATCACTGAGTCGAGGAGACTATTATTCCTCGATTCCCGAGTCCTCTGTGGCGTCCCCCAGGGACTTGGCTTGTGGCTCTGTGACACGTCTGCCAGCCACCATCAAAGAGAGCTCACACACTTCATCGACAGCCATTTTGCCAAGCCCTAACCTGAAACCTGAAACCAGAAAGAGGTGCCTTACTTACCCTGAGAGTAGCCCATTGGGGTCTCTCGTTCACCACTGCTGGATTTCGGTGGAACCTCCATATATAAATATCGGAAGAGCATTGGGGGAAGAGACCACCAAGAGACTCTCTCATGCAAAAACAAAGGGTTTATTGGGGGTCCAGAATGCTGGGGCTCAGAGCTCATTTGAATAGAGCAGAGAACCCTGAGAACAGCTTAAGCAGAGCTTATATACTTTCCTTGAAGAGGGCAGGGAGGAAAGTTTATTGATGGGCCTGGGCGGGTGAGCAGTTTGCGTGCAACTGGGTGAGGGAGTACATTCTGAAGTTTGGCAGCTGGGGACAGCACATTCTGGGAAAAAGATTAGAAATCACTTCTCAAGATTTCAACAGTGTTTTATTAAGCATACAGAAAAACAGGAAGTGACAAGAATCTATTATATTAACATTTCACTACCAACTATACTTTGCCAGATTTCCTAAAGTCTCTATTGATATCTGCATTCCTACATATTTTCCCCAGTTCATCATTGTGATTAATTCTTCACATGTGCTGACATTTACATTCACTCAATACCCGAAACCCTATAGCTAAAGAACTTTTGGTCCAAATCCTATACTCACTCTCCTTTATAAACATACCGACTATCTTCCTAATACTACTGACTATCCATTTTGACTGGAAGTTCTCTTTGAAAATCAATCATCCAAGTTACAAGGTCCTATGCTTAATACCCAATCAAGGGCCCAATGCCCTTCTGGGCTTCAAATCTTACCTAGATTTTTGTTTTCAGATTCATATATTTTACCTATATATTCTTGAAAATATCGCAGGTTCCCAATACCATTATTCATCCAGCAGAATGATTTCTATTCCAAATCAAACCTGTTATTAACCGTAACCATACACTGTTCCCTCAATCTAACTTTAGAGAAGAGCAAGGACAGAGTTGGTCTTAAAATACAGGAATTTAGGGGATCTTCCAACTGCTGAGAAACTCAAAGGTCTATGCGCAAATGATCCCTAGAGAAGTTGTAGGCACCTATGAAGGAACTGAGAGAGCAAAAGTCATCTTTCATTGCAAACAACCTGGTCAGCATGAAGGGATGTGTCTGAATCAGCCTCTCTCTTCTTTATGTAGAGAAGAAGGACCAAACGAGGCCTCTGTGGAGAGCTGTTCCCGGTTACCAATGTTTGATATACCATTCTAACTTGTGAAAGTGTCAAAGGAATTAGGGACAGCCTCCATTTCATGGGACCTTTGGAAGCAAATGTTAGGACAACGTGCTTGCCAAGGCATTGACCTCATTCAGTTCCTGAAGGAAGTGACCTCACCTCACATTCTTGGTGATGGAACTCTCTGAACGTGGGATCCAGGCGTCCAGGCACACAAATCTAGTCCCAGGCCCAGTCCCAGTGGTCTCACTTCTTTTGATTTACCAAAGACAGAGTCAGTCTTTCTTGGTATCTACTGATGTGAGGATGGCCAAATGCCAGGAAAGCTCTGAAGAGTGGCCTTTCCTGAGTAAGCAGGAAGTGGCTCACCGTTGTCTCCTGACAACTTCACAGAGTTGGCCAAAGAAACCAGATCTGAGACAGAACAGGCCATTTGATGGGAACATAGTACGGCCCACCAGTCAGAGGTCACACCCGATAGTCAGAGACCTACTTTGGGAAAGGAGGTGAATTTGTGGGTGTGAGTGTGTGTTTGTGATTTTGTCTCATGTTCTGAGAATAGGTAGGAAAGGCAGTTTGTTTGGTTTGGAGTGGACGACTTCTAACAAGTGATTTGACAAGGCGAGTGTTTTTATGTCTGTGTATCCCACTGTGTCCATGGTTGTAGACATTAGAAAAGAGAATGCATCAAAGGATGTGTCCAGGCTAGTAGAAAGCTTACCAGAATTCTTTCTGCCCAATGTATGAAAGGAATGCGGCTTGCCTTATGGATGGGTAACACCTGCTATCTTCCTAAGTTCCTGTTTTCTTCCTGAATTCTGGCCACTCTCCAGAATAGGCTCATGATTTTGTGACCAAGTTATGTACCACCTCCAAGCTCTGTGACATGGCCATGTACTGGATAGCTGAAGGGAATGGCGAGCGTCTCAGAAAATTCAGATATCAGTGTGACCAGGAAAGTCTCAGTGGAGAAACACTGCTTTGGGCCGTTTGCTAACCTAATGTTCTGTTGCCCTGAATGTCAGGAAGGTCTTTGCCTCATGCCACCCCTTTGTGAAGCCTGAAGAAAACAGTTTTCAAATGGAAATGAATATGGATCACCTGTGGCTCTTTGCTTAATTGCTTTGAAAAGGGATGTGTCTGAATCAGCCTCTTGGCCCTGTGTGAGGTTGTGGCTTAGATACTCAGCACGTGGTGGATGTAAAGAGAGATCCCATGTGTGCATCCAAAACCAAAATTGCCAAAAAGCAGTCCTTGTGGATGAAGTCTGTCGCCTTCCTCTTTAAAGTTCTTGAACTCCATCAAGTGAGAATAGGGATCCTTTGGGTCAAATGGGTTCTTCAAAGACCTGCAGAGGAGCTTGTGTTTTCTCATGACTGCAAATCACATAAAAATATATACCTGACACTCAGTTTTCCACAAATTGGAGAAGCATAGAAGTATTAACGTCTAGCATATTTGATCACTCCTGTTTCACATGAAGGGTGTCCAGACCACCCAGAATTTACGCCAATGAGGGGCAAGGGAGTTATTTTGGACACTCTCTTGGACTCCGCCACTCATGGAAACCTTCAGCCAGAGGTTGTGATTAGTGTCTATATGGAAGAAGATGAGGGCCATATGGGAGGGTTTTGGTTTTAATTTTGGTCATTTGTGTCCAGTTGGAAGACATGACTGGGACCACCTGGGCTTGAACTCTGGTGTGATTCCCCTTAGAGACTGAATTCAGAGAAGTATTGCCATGAATTTTGTTGGGATTTTGGAGTCCACCCATGAGAATCACCCTTGGAAACTGAGATCTAGGCCCAGGGTGGCTTTCCACAGAGCCCTGGGTATCTCAGCCAGAAGATCACATGATTTAATTCTGAAAGACTTGCCAGCCATTGTTGAGAGTCACAACACCCATGGACGTCACATTGTAGACCTCAATAGGCCTGGCTTCATGTGACATTTTGGCCACTCTTTGGGAAGCCTTGCCTGTGAGAGTTCTACAGAGCATTCATTGAAATGAGCTTCCTCACCATTTAAAGGTTCCTGAATGAATTGAAACCCACAGTGCCTGCAACGTCATCCTTGAAAAATGCCTAGATAAATACCATGAAATTTTTGAAATTCCCATGACCAGGTGGCACTGGAGAAACTTTGAATGTCCTGTTGCTGATCGTAAATATGCAAGACAGTGCCTTGATTGAGTGGGTTTCATGAAAATGGTGTAGAACAGAGATGCCAGTATGTTGGAACCTGCTGAGTAGTGGGCCTAGAGCAGTGGTAGGCAGGTGTGTGATAAAAAATTTGTGGTGGGGCCATGTGGATCTGCCATTGGATCCCAAATGGCTTGTGACTTACATGGTGCAGCCAGCAAACCCTTCCATGTAAAGGCTTCTGGTTATATGGAGATGTTTCTGGGCAATGTTTAGAATCAGGTTACTATGGACATGGGGCCAAGCTATGTGGGATAGAAGCCTGGTTGGTGCATTCTCCTGCAGACCCTGACCAACCACACATGAAAGAATTGCCTCCAGAACTGTGTCCCAGTTGAACTTCTTTTATTTCATGAAGCAAATGCCAAAGTCCCAGTGCAGCAGCAAGAAACACCACGAAAAGTGGAGGATGACCAAATGGCTTCCCAGTCCACATGGGAATACCCTTAGCCCCCAGTGGCCACAGTTTACTTACAAAGAGAGAATTCAGCACTGCTGCCTCATGTTCATTGGAAAATAAGAAACCATGTCCTCCAGGTCACATAGATGCAGACACAGCTTTGATAGTCTCACTAAAAAGAAGCTAAAGCTCTGACAACAACATATATTTCAAGTGCCCAAACTCAGAGGCAGTTTCTCAAGAAGTATTTAGGCCAGCAGAGCTCCATGTTTATGGAGTGTTTACCCTGTCCCATACTAGGGAAACTCCTCTACCACTTCCAAGGTTGTAAACTCCTGAGCATATTATTCACAGATTTTATTACTCTTCTCCTCTAATTGTGTCTTACTTTGGGCAAAAAAAATATCAAGGAATTGTTCTGGATGAGAGTGGGAAGATTTTGTTTAGCACATATTTGCATACACATTGGATTCATTTTTCTATTTTACATTTGAAATACTGAATCCCTGACACTAACACATGCTCTGCTAGATTCTGAATACTAATCCTAATATGATGGAGAAAAATAACGGAAACAGAATAGAAATACAAGCAGTTCAGAGGAGGCATGTTGTATACTTGGACTTGCCTTTTGCATTATATAGGGTAGGAGTTATAAATCTAGTCAATTTTTTGTTGAAATAGTTTTCCATGTGCTTTTAAAGTTAACAAATATGTGAATTCCTGTCTCCCTTTCTCTGTATTCTATTCAGCACATGTATTTTTATATGCACATATAGAATCCTACCTGGTATCACACGTACATTCTTGTGAGTTACATGACTTGGTAGATACAAAGTGTGAGAAGAGATCACTCCTCTTAAACGCTGTTTGACCTGAAAATTCAACCTATGGGTGAGCTTCCTAGTTGAAAAAAGTTATACATAAATCCATATCCAGTAAAATGAATATTTTTGGATCTGTGGATGATACATATTTCACGGTGTAATTCGATTGGCATATATATTGCTAATTTTTAAAATCTGTGTGTGGATATATATATATATATATATATATATATATATATATATATATATTCTCTCCAGATATTTCAAAATATTTAATATATGTGTCTTATTATACACTCCCTAAATTCATTCATGATTATGTATATGGATTTATAATCAACTTTTCACAAGATTATTCTCAGAAATATTCATTCACCTGATATACGTATTTTTTTCCTAGTATTGAAAACTAACTTCAGTGAATGGTGCATATAAATCCTAATATTTCTACAGTAACTGATCCATTTTCACATCAATGCAAGTAGATTCCTATGGGACATGATAAGTATTTTGAAGTTCATTTTTATTCAAAACTAGTACATTACTATTTCTTCAGTTTATGCACATTATTGGATATATATTTCATCCACAAGTTCACAAATTTATAGGCATTTATTTCACTTTCATTCACTTTCTGCTTCAGAAAACACGTGTTCCGCCATGTTTCAAACTGGTCTTTTCATGAGACTTCTTTCCAAACACATTATTTTTGATTTCCATAATCACTTTTGAAGCAAAACTCACACACTCTTCATGATAAACCATAACCCTAGGATTACAATTAGACGTATAACTAGTTGTTATGAATGATTATATATCAATATATGATTTCTTATGTATTTTCAGATATCAATTCAATACATTATTTAAAGTGGAACCAGTTATATTATTTATTAACTGTATGGTCTATTCATGCATTATCTCTATATTCATAGTCACAGGGTACACCTATTTTTACCCTCAATACTAATTTATACGTTTTCAAAATATTCCTCAAAAAATGGTGGAAGAAATACTCATGTCACCTGATCTATATATACATTTTATCACAGTAATATTCTGGACAAAAAAATCAAAGGTCACCCTTAAGGTTGTACCAAAGCCTAAATGGAAAGTGAGCATGGATTACTAAAACCTTCCATGTCCAGGTGGCCTAATGCTATCAAATGTCAATCTTATTGGTGACTACATTTTTGTTTCTTCCTAAGATTATATATTCAACCTCAAGCCTGTTGTAAATGTCTAATCCTATCACTCACTGTATACTTTGCCTGATTTAGTAATGTCTCTATTTATATCTATTTTTCTACATATTTTCCCCTGTTCATCATTGTGACTGACTCTTCACTTGTGCTGACATTTACATTCACTGTCTACCTGAAACCCTATTGCTTAAGAACTTTTGGTCTAAATCCTATTCTCACTCTTCTTTGTAAACCTACTGACTATCTTTCTAATCCTACCGACAATCCCTTTTTGAGTGGGTGTTCTATTCGACATTCAATCATCCAAGGTACAAGCTCCTATGCCATTGTATATAGATTTATCTGAGACATTTTTGCAGAAAATAATTCAAAGCTAAGTGTACCAATTAAGGGCCCAATGCCCTTCTGGACTTCATATCTTCCATAGATTTCTGTTTTTATACTTATATTTCACCTATATATTCTTGTAAATATCATAGTTTCCCAATACCATTATTCGTCATGCAGAAGGATTCCTAACCCCAAATTGAACATGTTACTAACCCAAAACCATACATTGTTCTCTCAATCGAACTTTACAGAACAGCAGGGACAGGGTTGCTCTTAAAATACAGGAATGTAGGGCATGTTCCAGCTGTTGAGAACATCAAAGGTCCATGCAGAAATGATCCCTTGAGAAGATGTAGGCAGCTACGAAAGACCTGAGAGAGAAAAGTCATCTTCTATGGCAAACAACCTTGTCAGCATGAAGGGATGTGTATGAATCAGCCTCTCTCTTCTTAATTTAGAGAAGATGGACCAAAACAGTGCTAGGTGGAGAGCTGTTCCCGGGTGCCCATGGTTTATATACCATTCTAACTTGTGAAAGTGTCACAGGAAGTAGGGGCAGCCTCCATCTCATGGGACTCTTGAAAGCAACTGTTAGGACAAAGTGGTTGTCAAGGCAATGACCTCATTCAGTTCCTGAAGAAGTGATCTACCTCACTTCCTTGGTGATGGAACTCTCTTAACTTGGGATCCAGGAAGCCAGGCACCCGGAGCCAGTCCAGTCCCAGACCCAGTAGGCTCACTTGTTTGAATTTACCAAGGAGAGTGTCAGTCTTTCTTGGTACCTACAGATGTGAGGATGGCCAAATACCAGGAGAGCTCTGCATAGGGGCCTTTCCTGAGAAAGTAGGTAGTGGTTCACCGCAGGCTCCTGACAACTTCACAGAGTTGGCCAAGGAGACCAGATCTGAGATAGGACAGGCCATTTTGGGGGAACATAGTATGGCCCACCACTCAGAGGAAACTCCGGATAGTCACAGAGTTACATGGGGGAAGGAGGTGTCTTTGTGGGGTGGGTGTGATTTTGTGGTTTTGTCTCATGATCTGATAATAGGTAGGAAAGACGGTTTGTTTGATTTGGAGTGGTCTTCTTCTAGTAAGTCGTTGGACAAGGCAAGTGTTTCTATTTTTCTGTATCCCACTGTGTCCGTGGTTGTAGACATTAGAAAATAGAATGCAACAATTCATATGTCCTGTATAGTAGAAAGATTCCCGGCATTCATCCTGCCCAATTTATGAATGGACTGCAGCTTGCCTTATCCATGGGCAACACCTGCTACCTTCCTAAGTTCCTGTTTCTTCCAGAATTCTCACCACTCTCCAGAATAGTCTCATGGTTTTGTGTCCAAAATATGTACCACCTCCAAGCTCTGTGACATTGCCATGTCCTGGATAGCTGAAGGGAATGGCGAGCATCTCAGAAAACTCAGATATCAGTGTGACCAAGAAAGTCTCAGTGGAGAAACCATGCTTTCGGCCTTTTGCTTATCAATTGTTCTGTTTCCCTGAATGTCAGGAAGGTCTTTGCCTCAGGCCACCCCTTTGTGAAGCCTGAAGAAAACAGTTTTCAAATGGAAATGAATAGGCATCACCTGTGGCTCTTTGCTTAATTGCTTTGGAAAGGGATGTGTCTGAATCAGCCTCTTGGCCCTGTGTGAGGTTGTGGCTTAGATTCTCAGCACCTGATGGATGTAAAGAGAGATCCCATGTGTGCATCCAAAACCAAAATGGCCAAAAGAGCAATTATTGTGAATGAAGTCTCTCGCATTCATTTGTAAGGTTCCTGACCACCATCAAGTGAGAATACGGATCCTTTGGTTCAAATGAGTTATGCACAGCACTGCAGAGGCTAACCCATAGGTTTTTGGGTTTTCTCATGGCTCCAAATCATATAAAGAATCTATACCTGACAGTCAGTAGGCCTCAAATTGGAGATGCAGAGCAGTATTAACAGCTGGCCTATCTGATCACTCCTGGTTCACCGGATGGGTGTCCAGGCCACCTTGACTTTAGGCAAATGAGGGGCAAGGGAGCTTATTTTTGACACTGTCTTGGGCTGCACCCCTCATGAAAAACTCCAGCCAGAGGTTATGATAAGTGTCTATATGGAAGAAGATGAGGGCCATGTGGGAGTGTTTGGTTTTAATTGTGGTCATTTGTTTGGCGGTTGGAAGAGATAACTGGATCCACCTGGGCTTGAATTCTGGCATGATTCCTCTTAGAGACTGAGTTCTGGAATTTACCTCAAAGAAGTATTGCCATGAAATGTGTTGGGATTTTAGGAGGCCACGCATGAGATGCGCCCTTGAAAACTGAGATCGAGGGCCAGGGTGTCTTTCCACAGTGCAGTGAGAATCTCAGCCAGGATATCACATGATTTTATTTTGAAAGACTTGGCAGCCATAATTGAGAGTCTAAACACAAATGGAACTCATATTGTAGACCTCAATGATCCTGGCTTCATGTGACCTTTTGGCCACTTTTTGGGAAGCCTTGCCTGTGAGATTTCTCCAGAGATTTCATTTAAATGAGCTTCCTCACCACATAATGGTTCCTGCATTAATTGAAACGCACAGTGACTCCAACTTCATCCTTCAAAAATGGTTAAATAAATACTATCAAATTTCTGAAATTCCCATTACCAGGTGGCACTGGAGAACCTTTGGATATCCTGTTGCTGAACATGAGTGAAATAATTCCCCACACAATGACACTTCACCGGGAGAATTCCAAATTTATTGCTAAAAGCTGTGTGCTTATATAGAACTAAGGGGGAGATGGTATGGCTTACATAAATGGCAGCAACCCGTTTATTGACAAGTTCTTTCAAATATCAGCTCCAGAGCCCAGGAATTAGTTCTCATTGGGGCTAAGGTTCCCCACAAGCGAGATTTGAAATTGGCGCTGGCGGGAGAGTTCACAAGGGCGGGAACTTTTTGCGCCACTGCAGAAATGAAGAAGGTAGGAAGAAGAAGTCCTTAGGCGCCATGTTGGGGTTTTTCTCTGGGGTATGGCTGCCATTTATTCTTTTCCCAACATTCCACCCTTTTTGTTTTCTTAGGAAGTGGGGTGTCGTTTGTCAGATCTGGCTGCTTCCTGCTGTGTGGGGGTGGTGTGGGGCCTAGAAAGAGAAGTGGAGGAATGCTCAGGGGGCAGGTATGGGGATATCATGGCAGCCAGAAATAAAACCCAGTGGCTATAGACAGCTATTTTCATAGGGGTGAAGTCAATGAATGTTCCCTGAAGCCAAAGATGTCGATGGCATGGAACCAGTCCTGGATGGAAGAGATTGTTGGTATCAGCCACTGGTCCTGTAACAGAGACTCAAGGAAATACTGGAAGCGTTGCCTGGACATGGTGTCGCCAGCACCTGAAGAAGATCAGAGCGAATAAAAACAGAATGAAGATAAAAATTAAAGCAAATGTCAATTTTTGGCAGAAGTTCCATGTGGGGGGACTGACATAGAAGAGGCCAAGAACCATGAGAAAGCTTAGAAGGTGGTAAAGACTATGAATCCAGGATGGCAGATTAAGAGGTTCTCCGAGCTCGTTGTCTCCCGCTGTCTAATACCCGTTGCATTCCATCGTGCCTGGTAGTGAGCTTCATCACTGAGTGAACTGTTCTCTTGGAGATGTTGGGGATTCATCGGTCATCAGAGGCTGGTAGTGACTAAGCAAAAGCTGGTTGAAAGTTTGATTAGGAATTTTATGCAGTTGGGTTTGAAGGCACTTCATTATGCAGGGCAAGAGAGCACAAAAAAGGAGCATCCAAATAAGGGGATCCAAGATATGTAGTAAGTACATGGCAAGATAGGATTGGAAGAACCCCGTTATGGGATTGGTGGAGGTAGGTTTGAGCAATTGGGTCGATAATTCCTGCAATTTAACAACATTTTTTTTATTAGCCCAGATTCATTAACATAATAGCAAAATTCCTCTCTGAGGAATAGGCATGTAACCCCTTTTTCTGCAGTGAGAAGATCAATTGCCCTTTGGTTCTGTAAAGCCACTTGTGCCAATGAAGTAACCTGCCGCTGCAAGGAACCCAGAGACTCAGCCATGGTATTGAGTGTTTCCTGCAGTTTTTGTTGAAGGTCATTGGATCCCATAGAGCATGACCTATAGCTCCACCAGAGAGTCCGAGAACTGTTACTGAGGTTGTTAAAATGAGGCCTACCAGAACCGGCAGAAAGACTACCCTACGGGTGCGGGAAGGTAGGGCCAACTGTCAGAATTCGGTGGGAGTATACAAAGATAGCTGAGGAACTACAGTAACCAAGAAACAGGCGCCTGAGACATTGATGGTTGAGGTACTTAAAGAACCATTACACCAGAGGAAATGTCCAGGTTGCATAAACACAGGGCTCTATGGGGTGCTGTAGCTCAAGGAACAAATGGGTAAAGGATTCATTATTGGCAGGTGGAAACAGATGAAAGGAAATAAAGTATTGGTGGAATAACTTTCCCACAGTGGGATACGTGTCACATGTAGGGGTTGTCCTTTTTAGAGAAATTGTAGGGTTTTGCTGGAATATTTCCTGCCGCTAATGGGACTGCTGCTAGAAGTGGACGACTAAGTGAAGCACAGAGAAAGCACTGAGAAGTAGGCACAGAAAGAGGGGTGGAGTTTAATAATCAAAAAGTTTGGTGTAGCAAATTGAGCCATGTGGGAGGGGGACCTGAGAGGGTTGAAGGCTCTGAATCCTCTTTGGATGAGCTATGGATATGATCTCAAAGTTTTGATTCTGAGTCCTTAATGTGTTCGACTACCTGGATGGTTGCCTTAGGTTGCGTAATCAGGGTGCGGCCAATAGTCATCCACCCTGTGGGTCTGACTGAGGTTGGCCGAGCATAGACAGCAAACTCAACATAGCCCCATCGTTTGGCCTTGGGGTCAGGTTTATCTAAAGTATACCATCCATTTTACTGGATGAAGAGCCTTTATGCCACTTTATGTAACTAGAAGTCCACCCTTCAGGGTAACCAAATGAGTGGTAAGAATAGCTACCACGTTCATCATGGAACATGCATGACCAATAGGGGCACCCATTATATATCTCAGGCCACCAATGACAATAGTCTTTTGTTTGATCAAAAAGGAAGCAAATGAAAGGCCAGTTCCAGCTACCAGGGACGAAGGTCCTTGAAGGTGACAATTTTAGGGAAATAGAGGTGCAGTTGTGGATGAAGCAAGTAGTTGCATCCACTGCGCAGACCTTCTGCATGCCATGTTCTGAGTATCGTTCCCGAAAAGTGAATAAATGCATGGTAGGTGAGGAGGGTAAAGACCACTCCTGACAGAGCACAGAAAATAAGCAGAGCACAAAAAACAAGCAGTTAGAGAAGACTAGGGTGTTGGGAGAGCTCATTGTGCCTTCTTTAAGAGGAATTGGGCTGCAAGGAAAACCGTGTGAGCCACAACTAAAATGGGTGAGATGGGTGTGGAGAGCAGGAGTAAAGGGGAGGTTCAGTAGGTGATTCTTGGAGTTCCTCTGGGGTGGCCCTGTCTTCAGCAGGTGGGGCCTCCTGGTGATGTGGCTTCAACCTAGACATGTGAATCCAGGGAGTGAGACAGTTGTCTGGTAAGGAGAGTTTGGCGGCGGTAAGGGTAAAGAGAATGACTGGATAGGGGCCTTCCCATTTTGCGGCAAGAGTCCCTTTTTCCTCTGGGGTATTATAATAGACTAGACTAACAGGTGTTAAGGGAGGAGTGTTTGGAGAGGAGACTGGGTCCGGAAGAAGCATCTGTGGATGATATATATTTACTGATGAATTTCGATTGGCATTTATATTGGTACTTTTTAATGTCTGTGAGTGTTGTGTGTGTGTGTGTGTGCGTGTGTGTGTGTGTGTGTGTATAGATATAGATATAGATATACTCTCCAAAGTTTTCCAAATATGAAATATATGTGTCTAGTATACACTCTCTAAATTCATTCATGTTCATGTATTTGGATTTATAATCCACTTTTCAGAAGATTATAATCAGAAATATTCATCCACCTGAAATACATATTTGTTTCCTAGTACTGACTACTAACTTCAGTGAAGGGTGCATACAAATCCTAATTATTAAACAGTATCTGACCCAGTCTAACATCAATGCAAGTAGACTCCTATGGGACATGATATGTAATTTGTCATTCATTTGTATTCGACACTGGTACATTATTGTTTCTTCAGTTTTTGCACATCATAGGATATACATTTCATCCACAAGTTCACAAATTAATAGGCATTTGTTTCAACATTAATCACTTCTTGCTTCAGAACACATGTATTGTCAGGGTTTCTTGACTGGTCTTTTCATGAGACTTCTTTCCAAACACATTATTTTGAATTTCCATAATCATTTTGAAGCAAAACTCACACACCCCTCATGATAAACCAAAACACTAATATTTCCAATAGATATATAACTGGTTGGAATGAATGATTGTATATCAATATACAATTTCCTTTTATTTTTCAGATATCAGTTCAATTCATTATTTAAAGTTCAAAAAAGTTATATTATTTATTCACAGTATGGTCTATTCGTGGTTTTTCTCTATGTTCATAGAAACAGGGTACACCTATTTGTACCCCCGATTCTAATTTTACATCTTCAATATATTGCTCCCAGAAATGGTGAAAGAAATACTCATGTCACCTCATTATCACAGTAATATTCTGGACACAAAATGGAAAGGTCACACTTATGATTGTACCAAAGCCTAAATGGAAAGTGAACATGGATTTCTAAAAACATCCATGTCCAGGTTTCCTAATGCTGTCAATTGTCACTCCTATTGGTGACTACATATTTGTTTTTTCCTAATTTATATATTGAAACTCAACCCTGTTGAAAATGTCTAATTCTATCCCTCACTTTATACTTTGCCTGATTTCGTAATGTTTCCATTGATATCTGCTTTTCTACATATTTTCCCCAGTTCAACATAGTGTCTGACTCTTCATATGTGCTGACATTTACATTCACTCTATAACCAAAAGTCTATTGCTAAAGAACTTTTGGTCCAAATCCTATACTCACTCGTCTTCCTAAACCTACCGACTATCTTCCTAATCCTACTGAATATCCCTTTTTGACTGGATGTTCTCTTCTAAATTCAATCATCCAATGTACAAGGTCCTATGCCATTGTATATCAAATTATCTGAGACATCTTTGCAGAACATAATTCAAAGCTAAGTATCCCAATCAAGGGCAAAACCCTTCTGGGCTTCAAAGCATACCTAGATTTCTTTTTTCATACTTATATTTCACCTCTATATTCTTGTAAATATTGCAGGTTCCCAATTCCATTATTCATCGCACAGAATCATTCATCACCAAATCAAACCTGTTTTTAACCCCAAGTATACACTGTTCCCTCAATCATTTTACAGAAGAGCAGGGACAGAGGGGTTCTTACAATACAGGAAAGTTGGGGATCTTCCACCAGATGAGAACCTGAAATGTCCATGCACAAATGATACCTGGAGAAGTTGTAGGCAGGTATGAAGCACCTGAGAGAGCAAAAGTCAACTTCCATGGCAAACAACCTGGTCAGGATGAAGGGATGTGTCTGAATCTGCCTCTCTCTTCTTATTATAGACAAGGTGGAACAATCCAGGCCTGAGTGGAGAGCTGTTCCCGGGTGCCAATGGTTGATATACATTCTACCTTATGAAAGTGTCACAGGAAGTAGGGGCAAACTCCATCTTATGTAACCCTTGGAAGCAACTGTTAGGACAAAGTGGTTGCCAAGGCAGTGACCTCATTCAGTTCCAAAGAATGTGACATACCTCATTTCCTTGGTGATGGAACTCTCTGAACTTGGTATCCAAGAAGCCAGGCACCCAGAGGCAGTCCCAGTCCCAGGCCCAGTGGGCTCACTTGTTTGGATTTACCAAGGACAGAGTCAGTTTTCTTGGTACCTAATGATGTGAGGATGGCCAAATGCCAGGAGAGCTCTGAAGATGGACCTTTCCTGAGGAAACAGGTAGTGGCTAACCACTTTTTCCTGACATCTTCACAGAGTTGGTCAAGGAAACAAGATCTGAGAGAAGACAGGCCATTTCGGGGTAACATAGTATGGCCCACCAGTCAGAGGACACTCCGGATTCTTACAGACCTACTTGGGGGAAGGAGGTGCCTTTGTGGGAGTGGGTGTGGGTTTGTTGTTTTGTCTCATGTTCTGAGAATAGATCGAAAAGGCGGTTTGTTTGGTTTGGAGCAGACAGTTTCTAGTAAGTCATTTGACAAGGCGAGTGTTTCTGTTTATGTGTATCCCACTGTGTCCGTTGTTGTAGACATTAGAAAAAAGAATGCATTAATGGATGTGTCCTGTCTAGTATAAATCTTCCCTATAATTCATCCTGCCCAATATATGAATGGACTGCAGCTTGTCTTATCGATGTGCAACACCTCTATCTTTCTAAGTTGTTGTTTTCTTCCTGAATTCCGGCCACTCTCCAGAATGGGCTCAGGGATTTGTGTCCAAAATATGTACCACCTCCAAGCTCTGTGACATGGCCATGTAAAGGATAGTTGAAGAGAATGGCGAGCATCTCAGAAAACTCAGATATCAGTGTGACCAGGAAAGTTTTAGTGCAGAAACACTGCTTTGGGCTTTTTGCTTACTTATTGTTGTGTTGCACTGAATGTCAGGAAGGTCTTTACCTCAGGCCACCCCTTTGTGAAGCCTGAAGAAAACAGTTTTCAAATGGAAATGAATGGGCCTCACCTGTGGTTCTTTGCTTAATTGCTTTGGAAAGGGATGTGTCTTTATCAGCCTCTTTGTCCTGTGTGTGGCTGTGACTTAGATTCTCAGCACCTGATGGATCTCAAGAATGATCCCATGTGAGCTTCCAAAACCAAAATGGCCAAAAATATCATTCATTGTGGATGAAGACTCTTGCCTTCCTCTGTTAGGTTCCTGCACTCCAACAAATATGAATAGGGATTCTGTGAGTCAAATGAGTTCTTCAAAGCCCTGCAGAGGTGCTTGTGTTTTCGCATGACTCTAAATCACCTAAAGAATCGATACCTAAAATCAGTAGCCCTCAAATTGGAGAAACATAGAAGTATTAACGGCAGGCTTATTTGTTCACTCCTGGTTCACAGCAACGGTGTCCAGGCTACCCTGATTTTAGGCAAATGAGGGGCAAACGAGCTGATTTTGGACACTGTCTTGGGCTGCACCCCTCATGGAAACCTCCAGCCAGAGTTTAAGATGATTGACTATATGGAATAAGGTGAGGCCACGTGGGAGTGTTTTGGTTTTAATGTTGGTCATTTGTGTGGCATTGGAAAAAATGACTGGTTCCACGTGGGCTTGAACTCTGGTGTGATTCCCCTTAAACACTGGGTTTTGGAACTGAACTCAAAGAAGCATCGCTATGAATTTTGTTGGGATTTTAAGAGGCCACGCATGAAAGTCGCTCTTGGAAACTGAGACCTAGGCCCCGGGTAGATTTCCACAGAGGCCTGGGAATCTCAGCAAGGATATCACAGGATTTTATTCTTAAAGAAATGGCAACCATAGTTGAGAGTCAAAACACACATGCACCTCACATTGTAGACCTCAATGGGCCTGGCCTAATGTGACCTTTTGTCCATTCTTTGGGAAGCCTTGCCTGTGAGATTTCTCCAGAGATTTCATTGAAATGAGCTTCCTCACCATTTAATCTTTGCTGAATGAATTGAAACCCACAGTGCCTCCAACTTCATGCTTGAAAAATGGCTAGATAAATACCATGAAATTTTTGAAATTCCTATGACCAGGTGGCACTGGAGAAACATTGGATGTCCTATTGCTGATCATGAGTATACCAGACAGTGCCTTGATTTACTGAGTTTCATGAAAATGGTGTAGAACAGAGATGCCAGTAAGTTGGAGCCTGCTGAGTAGTGGGTCTAGAGCAGTGCTGGGGAGGTGTTTGATAAAACATCCATGGTAGGGCCATGTGGATCTACCATTGGATTCCAAATGGCTTGTAACTGACATGGTGCTGCCAGCAGACCCTTATATGTAAAGGCATCTTTTTATATGGAGAGTTTTAAGAGGAAAATTAAGAATCAGGTTGATATGGACAAGGGGGCAATGGGGCAAGCTGTGCGAGATAGAAGCCTAGTTGGTGCATTCTCTTGCAGACCCTGACCCACCACACGTGACAGAACTCCCTCCAGCACTGTGTCCCAGTTTAGCTGCTAGTATTTCGTGAAACAAATACCAAACTCACAGTGCAGCAGCCTAAACACCACAAAAAGTGGAGGAGGACCAAATGGCTTCACAGTTCACACGGGGAGACGGGGAGACACTTAGTCCCCAGTGGCCTCAGTTTACCTATAAAGAGAGGATTCAGCACTGCTTCATCTTGTTCATTGGAAAATAAGAAACCATGTCCTCCAGGTCACATAGATGCAGACCCAGCTTTGATGGTCTCACTACAAAGGAAGCCAAATCTCATGAAAACAACATATATTTCAAGTGCGGAAGCTCAGAGGCAGTTTCTCAAAAAGTTTTTAGGCCAGCAGAGTTACATGTTTGTGGAGTGTTTACCATGTCCCTTACTTTTGGAAACTCCTAAACCACCTCCAAGGTTGTGAACTCCTGAGCATTTTCCATTCCAGATATGTATTCACTGATTGTGTAACTCTTCTCCTCTAATTGTGTCTTACTTGGGGTGAAGGTAATGTCAAGGCATTGTTTTGGATGAGAGTGGGAGGATATTTGTGCAGCATATATTTACATACACATTGGATTCATTTTCCAATTTTTCATTCGAAGTACTGAATCCCTGACACTAACCCATACCTAGTAGACTCAGACTATTCATCCTAATATAATGGGGAAAATTAACCCAACACAATAGAAATACAAGCACTTCAGAGGAGACATGTTCTATAGTTGGACTTGACATTTGCATTATATAAGGTAGGAGTTATACATCTAGTCAAATTTTAATTGAAATATTCTCCATGTGTTTTTAAACTTAACAAATATGTGAATACTTGTTTCCAATTTCTGTAGCCTATTCACACATGTATATTTATATGCATATATAGAATCCTACCAGGTATCACACGTACATTTTTGTAAGGTGGATGTCTTGGCAGATACAAATTGTGAGAAGAGTTCACTCCTCCTAAATGCTGTTGGAAATGAAAATTCAACCTATAAGAGAGCGTCCTAGAAGAACAACATTATACATAAACTCATGTTCAGTAACATAAATATTTTTGCATCTGTGGATGATATATATTTACTGATGAATTTCGATTGGCATTTATATTGGTACTTTTTAATGTCTGTGAGTGTTGTGTGTGTGTGTGTGCGTGTGTGTGTGTGTGTGTGTATAGATATAGATATAGATATACTCTCCAAAGTTTTCCAAATATGAAATATATGTGTCTAGTACACACTCTATAAATTCATTCATGTTCATGTATGTTGATTTATAATCAACTTTTCACATGATTATAATCAGAAATATTCATCCACCTGAAATACATATTTGTTTCCTAGTACTGACTACTAACTTCAGTGAAGGGTGCATACAAATCCTAATTATTCTACAGTATCTGACCCACTCTAACATCAATGCAAGTAGACTCCTATGGGACATGATATGTAATTTGTCATTCATTTGTATTCGACACTGGTACATTATTGTTTCTTCAGTTTTTGCACATCATAGGATATACATTTCATCCCCAAGTTCACAAATTAATAGGCATTTGTTTCAACATTAATCACTTCTTGCTTCAGAACACATGTATTGTCAGGGTTTCTTGACTGGTCTTTTCATGAGACTTCTTTCCAAACACATTATTTTGAATTTCCATAATCATTTTGAAGCAAATCTCACACACTCTTCATGATAAACCAAAACACTAATATTTCCATTAGATATATAACTGGTTGGAATGAATGATTGTATATCAATATACAATTTTCTTTTATTTTTCAGATATCAGTTCAATTCATTATTTAAAGTTCAAAAAAGTTATATTATTTATTCACAGTATGGTCTATTTGTGGTTTTTCTCTATGTTCATAGAAACAGGGTACACCTATTTGCACCCCCGATTCTAATTTTACATCATCAATATATTGCTCCCAGAAATGGTGAAAAAAATACTCATGTCACCTCATTATCACAGTAATATTCTGGACACAAAATGGAAAGGTCACACTTATGATTGTACCAAAGCCTAAATGGAAAGTGAACATGGATTTCTAAAAACATCCATGTCCAGGTTGCCTAATGCTGTCAATTGTCAATCCTATTGGTGATTACATATTTGTTTTTTCCTAGTTTATATATTGAAACTCAACCCTGTTGAAAATGTCTAATTCTATCCCTCACTTTATACTTTGCCTGATTTCGTAATGTTTCCATTGATATCTGCTTTTCTACATATTTTCCCCAGTTCAACATAGTGTCTGACTCTTCATATGTGCTGACATTTACATTCACTCTATAACCAAAAGTCTATTGCTAAAGAACTTTTGGTCCAAATCCTATACTCACTCGTCTTCCTAAACCTACCGACTATCTTCCTAAACCTACTGAATATCCCTTTTTGACTGGATGTTCTCTTCTAAATTCAATCATCCAATGTACAAGGTCCTATGCCATTGTATATCAAATTATCTGAGACATCTTTGCAGAACATAATTCAAAGCTAAGTATCCCAATCAAGGGCAAAACCCTTCTGGGCTTCAAAGCATACCTAGATTTCTTTTTTCATACTTATGTTTCACCTCTATATTCTTGTAAATATTGCAGGTTCCCAATCCCATTATTCATCGCACAGAATCATTCGTCACCAAATCAAACCTGTTTTTAACCCCAAGTATACACTGTTCCCTCAATCATTTTACAGAAGAGCAGGGACAGAGGGGTTCTTACAATACAGGAAAGTTGGGGATCTTCCACCAGATGAGAACCTCAAATGTCCATGCACAAATGATACCTGGAGAAGTTGTAGGCAGGTATGAAGCACCTGAGAGAGCAAAAGTCATCTTCCATGGCAAACAACCTGGTCAGGATGAAGGGATGTGTCTGAATCTGCCTCTCGCTTCTTATTGTAGACAAGGTGGAACAATCCAGGCCTGAGTGGAGAGCTGTTCCCGGGTGCCAATGGTTGATATACATTCTACCTTATGAAAGTGTCACAAGAAGTAGGGGAAACCTCCATCTTATGTAACCCTTGGAAGCAACTGTTAGGACAGAGTGGTTGCCAAGGCAGTGACCTCATTCAGTTCCAAAGAATGTGACATACCTCATTTCCTTGGTGATGGAACTCTCTGAACTTGGTATCCAAGAAGCCAGGCACCCAGAGGCAGTCCCAGTCCCAGGCCCAGTGGGCTCACTTGTTTGGATTTACCAAGGACAGAGTCAGTTTTCTTGGTACCTAATGATGTGAGGATGGCCAATTGCCAGGAGAGCTCTGAAGATGGACCTTTCCTGAGAAAACAGGTAGTGGCTAACCACTTTTTCCTGAGATCTTCACAGAGTTGGTCAAGGAAACAAGATCTGAGAGAAGACAGGCCATTTCGGGGGAACATAGTATGGCCCACCAGTCAGAGTACACTCCGGATAGTCACAAACCTACTTGGGGGAAGGAGGTGCCTTTGTGGGAGTTGGTGTGGGTTTGTTGTTTTGTCTCATGTTCTGAGAATAGATCGAAAAGGCGGTTTGTTTGGTTTGGAGCAGACAGTTTCTAGTAAGTCATTTGACAAGGCGAGTTTTTCTGTTTATGTGTATCCCACTGTGTCCGTTGTTGTAGACATTAGAAAAGAGAATGCATTAATGGATGTGTCCTGTCTAGTATAAATCTTCCCTATAATTCATCCTGCCCAATATATGAATGGATTGTAGCTTGTCTTATGGATGTGCAACAAATGAGGGGCAAACGAGCTGATTTTGGACACTGTCTTGGGCTGCACCCCTCATGGAAACCTCCAGCCAGAGTTTAAGATGATTGACTATATGGAATAAGGTGTGGGCCATGTGGGAGTGTTTTGGTTTTAATGTTGGTCATTTGTGTGGCATTAGAAAAAATGACTGGTTCCACGTGGGCTTGTACTCTGGTGTGATTCCCCTTAAACACTGGGTTTTGGAACTGAAAGTCAAGGAAGCATTGCTATGAATTTTGTTGGGATTTTAAGAGGTCACGCATGAAAGTCGCTCTTGGAAACTGAGACCTAGGCCCCGGGTAGAATTCCACAGAGGCCTGGGAATCTCAGCAAGGATATCACATGATTTTATTCTTAAAGAAATGGCAGCCATAGTTGAGAGTCAAAACACACATGCTCCTCACATTGTAGACCTCAATGGGCCTGGCCTAATATGACTTTTGTCCATTCTTTGGGAAGCCTTGCCTGTGAGATTTCTCCAGAGATTTCATTGAAATGAGCTTCCTCACCATTTAATCTTTGCTGAATGAATTGAAACCCACAGTGCCTCCAACTTCATGCTTGAAAAATGGCTAGATAAATACCATGAAATTTTTGAAATTCCTATGACCAGGTGGCACTGGAGAAACATTGGGTGTCCTATTGCTGAACATGAGTATAACAGACAGTGCCTTGATTTACTGAGTTTCATGATAATGGTGTAGAACAGAGATGCCAGTAAGTTGGAGCCTGCTGAGTAGTGGGTCTAGAGCAGTGCTGGGGAGGTGTTTGATAAAACATCCGTGGTAGGGCCATGTGGATCTACCATTGGATTCCAAATGGCTTGTAACTGACATGGTGCTGCCAGCAGACCCTTATATGTAAAGGCATCTTGTTATATGGAGAGTTTTAAGAGGAAAATTAAGAATCAGGTTGATATGGACAAAGGGGCAATGGGGCAAGCTGTGAGAGATAGAAGCCTAGTTGGTGCATTCACTTGCAGACCCTGACCCACCACACGTGACAGAACTCCCTCCAGCACTGTGTCCCAGTTTAGCTGCTAGTATTTCGTGAAACAAATACCAAACTCACAGTGCAGCAGCCAAAAAACCACAAAAAGTGGAGTAGGACCAAATGGCTTCACAGTCCACACGGGGAGAAGGGGAGACACTTAGTCCCCAGTGGCCTCAGTTTACCTATAAAGAGAGGATTCAGCACTGCTTCATCTTGTTCATTGGAAAATAAGAAACCATGTCCTCCAGGTCACATAGATGCAGACCCAGCTTTGATGGTCTCACTACAAAAGAAGCCAAATCTCATGAAAACAACATATATTTCAATTGTGGAAGCTTAGAGGCAGTTTCTCAAAAAGTTTTTAGGCCAGCAGAGTTACATGTTAGTGGAGTGTTTACCATGTCCCTTACTTTTGGAAACTCCTAAACCACCTCCAAGGTTGTGAACTCCTGAGCATTTTCCATTCCAGATATGTATTCACTGATTTTGTAACTCTTCTCCTCTAATTGTGTCTTACTTGGGGTGAAGGTAATGTCAAGGCATTGTTTTGGATGAGAGTGGGAGGATATTTGTGCAGCATATATTTACATACACATTGGATTCATTTTCCAATTTTTCATTCGAAGTACTGAATCCCTGACACTAACCCATACCTAGTAGACTCAGACTATTCATCCTAATATAATGGGGAAAATTAACCCAACACAAGAGAAATACAAGCACTTCAGAGGAGACATGTTCTATAGTTGGACTTGACATTTGCATTATATAAGGTAGGAGTTATACATCTAGTCAAATTTTAATTGAAATATTCTCCATGTGTTTTTAAACTTAACAAATATGTGAATACTTGTTTCCAATTTCTGTAGCTTATTCACACATGTATATTTATATGCATATATAGAATCCTACCAGGTATCACACGTACATTTTTGTAAGGTGGATGTCTTGGCAGATACAAATTGTGAGAAGTGTTCACTCCTCCTAAATGCTGTTGGAAATGAAAATTCGACTTATAAGCGAGCGTCCTAGAAGAACAACATTATACATAAACTCATGTTCAGTAACATAAATATTTTTGCATCTGTGGATGATATATATTTACTGATGAATTTCGATTGGCATTTATATTGGTACTTTTTAATGTCTGTGAGTGTTGTGTGTGTGTGTGTGTGTGTGTGTGTGTGTATAGATATAGATATAGATATACTCTCCAAAGTTTTCCAAATATGAAATATATGTGTCTAGTATACACTCTCTAAATTCATTCATGGTCATGTATGTTGATTTATAATCAACTTTTCACAAGTTTATAATCAGAAATATTCATCCACCTGAAATACATATTTGTTTCCTAGTACTGACTACTAACTTCAGTGAAGGGTGCATACAAATCCTAATTATTCTACAGTATCTGACCCACTCTAACATCAATGCAAGTAGACTCCTATGGGACATGATATGTAATTTGTCATTCATTTGTATTCGACACTGGTACATTATTGTTTCTTCAGTTTTTGCACATCATAGGATATACATTTCATCCCCAAGTTCACAAATTAATAGGCATTTGTTTCAACATTAATCACTTCTTGCTTCAGAACACATGTATTGTCAGGGTTTCTTGACTGGTCTTTTCATGAGACTTCTTTCCAAACACATTATTTTGAATTTCCATAATCATTTTGAAGCAAAACTCACACACTCTTCATGATAAACCAAAACACTAATATTTCCATTAGATATATAACTGGTTGGAATGAATGATTGTATATCAATATACAATTTCCTTTTATTTTTCAGATATCAGTTCAATTCATTACTTAAAGTTCAAAAAAGTTATATTATTTATTCACAGTATGGTCTATTCGTGGTTTTTCTCTATGTTCATAGAAACAGGGTACACCTATTTGTACCCCCGATTCTAATTTTACATCTTCAATATATTGCTCCCAGAAATGGTGAAAGAAATACTCATGTCACCTCATTATCACAGTAATATTCTGGACACAATATGGAAAGGTCACACTTATGATTGTACCAAAGCCTAAATGGAAAGTGAACATGGATTTCTAAAAACATCCATGTCCAGGTTTCCTAATGCTCTCAATTGTCACTCCTATTGGTGACTACATATTTGTTTTTTCCTAATTTATATATTGAAACTCAACCCTGTTGAAAATGTCTAATTCTATCCCTCACTTTATACTTTGCCTGATTTCGTAATGTTTCCATTGATATCTGCTTTTCTACATATTTTCCCCAGTTCAACATAGTGTCTGACTCTTCATATGTGCTGACATTTACATTCAGTCTATAACCAAAAGTCTATTGCTAAAGAACTTTTGGTCCAAATCCTATACTCACTCGTCTTCCTAAACCTACCGACTATCTTCCTAATCCTACTGAATATCCCTTTTTGACTGGATGTTCTCTTCTAAATTCAATCATCCAATGTACAAGGTCCTATGCCATTGTATATCAAATTATCTGAGACATCTTTGCAGAACATAATTCAAAGCTAAGTATCCCAATCAAGGGCAAAACCCTTCTGGGCTTCAAAGCATACCTAGATTTCTTTTTTCATACTTATATTTCACCTCTATATTCTTGTAAATATTGCAGGTTCCCAATCCCATTATTCATCGCACAGAATCATTCGTCACCAAATCAAACCTGTTTTTAACCCCAAGTATACACTGTTCCCTCAATCATTTTACAGAAGAGCAGGGACAGAGGGGTTCTTACAATACAGGAAAGTTGGGGATCTTCCACCAGATGAGAACCTGAAATGTCCATGCACAAATGATACCTGGAGAAGTTGTAGGCAGGTATGAAGCACCTGAGAGAGCAAAAGTCAACTTCCATGGCAAACAACCTGGTCAGGATGAAGGGATGTGTCTGAATCTGCCTCTCTCTTCTTATTGTAGACAAGGTGGAACAATCCAGGCCTGAGTGGAGAGCTGTTCCCGGGTGCCAATGGTTGATATACATTCTACCTTATGAAAGTGTCACAGGAAGTAGGGGAAACCTCCATCTTATGTAACCCTTGGAAGCAACTGTTAGGACAAAGTGGTTGCCAAGGCAGTGACCTCATTCAGTTCCAAAGAATGTGACATACCTCATTTCCTTGGTGATGGAACTCTCTGAACTTGGTATCCAAGAAGCCAGGCACCCAGATGCAGTCGCAGTCCCAGGCCCAGTGGGCTCACTTGTTTGGATTTACCAAGGACAGAGTCAGTTTTCTTGGTACCTAATGATGTGAGGATGGCCAAATGACAGGAGAGCTCTGAATATGGACCTTTGCTGAGAAAACAGATAGTGGCTAACCACTTTTTCCTGACATCTTCACAGAGTTGGTCAAGGAAACAAGATCTGAGAGAAGGCAGGCCATTTTGGGGGAACATAGTATGGCCCACCAGTCAGAGGACACTCCGGATAGTCACAGACCTACTTGGGGGAAGGAGGTGCCTTTGTGGGAGTGGGTGTGGGTTTGTTGTATTGTCTCATGTTCTGAGAATAGATCGAAAAGGCGGTTTGTTTGGTTTGGAGCAGACAGTTTCTAGTAAGTCATTTGACAAGGCGAGTGTTTCTGTTTATGTGTATCCCACTGTGTCCTTTGTTGTAGACATTAGAAAAGAGAATGCATTAATGGATGTGTCCTGTCTTGTATAAATCTTCCCTATAATTCATCCTGCCCAATATATGAATGGACTGCAGCTTGTCTTATCGATGTGCAACACCTGCTATCTTTCTAAGTTGTTGTTTTCTTCCTGAATTCTGGCCACTCTCCAGAATGGGCTCAGGGATTTGTGTACAAAATATGTATCACCTCCCAGCTCTGTGACATGGCCATGTAAAGGATAGTTGAAGAGAATGGCGAGCATCTCAGAAAACTCAGATATCAGTGTGACCAGGAAAGTCTCAGTGCAGAAACACTGCTTTGGGCTTTTTGCTTACTTATTGTTGTGTTGCACTGAATGTCAGGAAGGTCTTTGCCTCAGGCCACCCCTTTGTGAAGCCTGAAGAAAACAGTTTTCAATTGGAAATGAATGGGCCTCACCTGTGGTTCTTTGCTTAATTGCTTTGGAAAGGGATGTGTCTTTATCAGCCTCTTGGTCCTGTGTGTGGCTGTGACTTAGATTCTCAGCACCTGATGGATCTTAAGAATGATCCCATGTGAGCTTCCAAAACCAGAATGGCGAAAAATATCATTCATTGTGGATGAAGACTCTTGCCTTCCTCTGTTAGGTTCCTGCACTCCAACAAATATGAATAGGGATTCTGTGAGTCAAATGAGTTCTTCAAAGCCCTGCAGAGGTGCTTGTGTTTTCGCATGACTCTAAATCACCTGAAGAATCGATACCTAAAATCAGTAGCCCTCAAATTGGAGAAACATAGAAGTATTAACGGCAGGCTTATTTGTTCACTCCTGGTTCACAGCAACGGTGTCTAGGCTACCCTGACTATAGGCAAATGGGGGCAAACGAGCTGATTTTGGACACGGTCTTGGGCTGCACCCTACATGGAAACCTCCAGCCAGAGTTTAAGATGATTGACTATATGGAATAAGGTGAGGGCCATGTGGGAGTGTTTGGGTTTTAATGTTGGTCATTTGTGTGGCATTGGAAAAAATGACTGGTTCCACGTGGGCTTGAACTCTGGTGTGATTCCCCTTAAACACTGGGTTTTGGAACTGAACTCAGAGAAGCATTGCTATGAATTTTGTTGGGATTTTAAGAGGCCACGCATGAAAGTCGCTCTTGGAAACTGAGACCTAGGCCCCGGGTAGATTTCCACAGAGGCCTGGGAATCTCAGCAAGGATATCACATGATTTTATTCTTAAAGAAATGGCAGCCATAGTTGAGAGTCAAAACACACATGCACCTCACATTGTAGACCTCAATGGGCCTGGCCTAATGTGACCTTTTGTCCATTCTTTGGGAAGCCTTGCCTGTGAGATTTCTCCAGAGATTTCATTGAAATGAGCTTCCTCACCATTTAAAGTTTGCTGAATGAATTGAAACCCACAGTGCCTCCAACTTCATGCTTGAAAAATGGCTAGATAAATACCATGAAATTTTTGAAATTCCTATGACCAGGTGGCACTGGAGAAACATTGGATGTCCTATTGCTGATCATGAGTATACCAGACAGTGCCTTGATTTACTGAGTTTCATGAAAATGGTGTAGAACAGAGATGCCAGTAAGTTGGAGCCTGCTGAGTAGTGGGTCTAGAGCAGTGCTGGGGAGGTGTTTGATAAAACATCCGTGGTAGGGCCATGTGTATCTACCATTGGATTCCAAATGGCTTGTAACTGACATGGTGCTGCCAGCAGACCCTTATATGTAAAGGCATCTTGTTATATGGAGAGTTTTAAGAGGAAAATTAAGAATCAGGTTGATATGGACAAGGGGGCAATGGGGCAAGCTGTGAGAGATAGAAGCCTAGTTGGTGCATTCTCTTGCAGACCCTGACCCACCACACGTGACAGAACTCCCTCCAGCACTGTGTCCCAGTTTAGCTGCTAGTATTTCGTGAAACAAATACCAAACTCACAGTGCAGCAGCCTAAACACCACAAAAAGTGGAGGAGGACCAAATGGCTTCACAGTCCACACGGGGAGACGGGGAGACACTTAGTCTCTAGTGACCTTAATTTACCTAAAAATAGAGGATTCAGCACTGCTTCATCTTGTTCATTGGAAAATAAGAAACCATGTCCTCCAGGTCACATAGATGCAGACCCAGCTTTGATGGTCTCACTACAAAGAAAGCCAAATCTCATGAAAACAACATATATTTCAAGTGCGGAAGCTCAGAGGCAGTTTCTCAAAAAGTTTTTAGGCCAGCAGAGCTCCATGTTTGTGGAGTGTTTACCCTGTCCCTTACTTTTGGAAACTCCTAAACCACCTCCAAGGTTGTGAACTCCTGAGCATTTTCCATTCCAGATATGTATTCACTGATTTTGTAACTCTTCTCCTCTAATTGTGTCTTACTTGGGGTGAAGGTAATGTCAAGGCATTGTTTTGGATGAGAGTGGGAGGATATTTGTGCAGCATATATTTACATACACATTGGATTCATTTTCCAATTTTTCATTCGAAGTACTGAATCCCTGACACTAACCCATACCTAGTAGACTCAGACTATTCATCCTAATATAATGGGGAAAATTAACCCAACACAAGAGAAATACAAGCACTTCAGAGGAGACATGTTCTATAGTTGGACTTGACATTTGCATTATATAAGGTAGGAGTTATAAATCTCGTCAAATTTTAATTGAAATATTCTCCATGTGTTTTTAAACTTAACAAATATGTGAATTCTTGTTTCCTTTTTCTGTAGCCTATTCACACATGTATATTTATATGCATATATAGAATCCTACCAGGTATCACACATACATTTTTGTGAGGTGGCTGTCTTGGCAGATGCAAATTGTGAGAAGTGTTCACTCCTCGTAAATGCTGTTGGAAATGAAAATTCAACCTATAGGAGAACGTCCTAGTAGAACAAAATTATGCATAAACTCATGTTCAGTAAAATAAATATTTTTGCATCTGTGGATGATATATATTTACTGATGAATTTCGATTGGCATTTATATTGGTACTTTTTAATGTCTGTGAATGTTGTGTGTGTGTGTGTGTCTGTGTGTGTGTGTGTGTGTGTCTGTGTGTGTGTATAGACATAGATATATATATACTCTCCAAATTTTTCAAAATATTAAAAAAAGTGTCTAATATATACTCTCTAAATTCATTCATGTACATGTATGTGGATTTATAATCAACTTTTCACAAGATTATAATCAGAAATATTCATCCACCTGAAATACATATTTGTTTCATAGTACTGAAACCTAACTTCAGTGAATGGTGCATACAAATCCTAATTACTCTACAGTAACTGACCCAGTCTAACATCAATGCAAGAAGACTCCTATGGGACATGATATGTAATTTGTCATTCATTTGTATTCGACACTGGTACATTATTGTTTCTTCAGTTTTTGCACATCATAGGATATACATTGCATCCACAAGTTCACAAATTAATAGGCATTTGTTTCAACTTTAATGACTTCTTGCTTCAGAACACATGTATTTTCAGGGTTTCTTGACTGGTCCTTTCATCAGACTTCTTTCCAAACACATAATTTTGAATTTCCATAATCATTTTGAAGCAAAACTCACACACTCTTCATGATAAACCAAAACACTAATATTTCCAATAGATATATAACTGGTTGGAATGAATGATTGTATATCAATATACGATTTCCTTTAATTTTTCAGATATCAGTTCAATTCATTATTTAAAGTTGAAAAAATTATATTATTTATTCACAGTATGGTCTATTCATGCTTTTTTTCTATGTTCATAGAAACAGGGTACACCTCTTTGTACCCCGATTCTAATATTTCATCTTCAATATATTGCTCCCAGAAATGGTGAAAGAAATACTCATGTCACCTCATTATCACAGTAATATTCTGGACAAAAAATGGAAAGGTCACACTTATGATTGTACCAAAGCCTAAATGGAAAGTGAACATGGATTTCTAAAAACATCCATATCCAGGTTGCCTAATGGTGTCAATTGTCAATCCTATTGGTGACTACATATTTGTTTTTTCCTATTTATATATTCAAACTCAACACTGTTGAAAATGTCTAATTCTATCCCTCACTTTATACTTTGCCTGATTTCGTAATGTTTCTATTGATATCTGCTTTTCTACATATTTTCCCCAGTTCAACATAGTGACTGTCTCTTCATATTTGCTGACATTTACATTCACTCTATAACCAAAAGTCTATTGCTAAAGAACTTTTGGTCCAAATCCTGTACTCACTCTTCTTCCTAAACCTACCGACTATCTTCCTAATCCTACTGAATATCCCTTTTTGACCTGATGTTCTCTTCTAAATTCTATCATCCAATGGACAACGTCCTATGCCATTGTAATTCAAATTATCTGAGACATCTTTGCAGAACATAATTCAAAGCTAAGTATCCCAATCAAGGGCAAAACCCTTCTGGGCTTCAAAGCATACCTAGATTTCTGTTTTCATACTTATATTTCACCTCTATATTCTTGTAAATATTGCAGGTTCCCAATCCCATTATTCATTGCACAGAATCATTCGTCACCAAATCAAACCTGTTTTGAACCCCAAGTATACACTGTTTCCTCAATCATTTTACAGAAGAGCAGGGACAGAGGGGTTCTTACAATACAGGAAAGTTGGGCATCTTCCACCAGATGAGAACCTCAAATGTCCATGCACAAATGATACCTGGAGAAGTTGTAGGCAGGTATGAAGCACCTGAGAGAGCAAAAGTCATCTTCCATGGCAAACAACCTGGTCAGGATGAAGGGATGTGTCTGAATCTGCCTCTCTCTTCTTACTGTAGACAAGGTGGAACAATCCAGGCCTGAGTGGAGAGCTGTTCCCGGGTGCCAATGGTTGATATACATTCTACCTTATGAAAGTGTCACAGGAAGTAGGGGAAACCTCCATCTTATGTAACCCTTGGAAGCAACCGTTAGGACAAAGTGGTTGCCAAGGCAGTGACCTCATTCAGTTTCAAAGAATGTGACATACCTCATTTCCTTGGTGATGGAACTCTCTGAACTTGGTATCCAAGAAGCCAGGCACCCAGAGGCAGTCCCAGTCCCAGGCCCAGTGGGCTCACTTGTTTGGATTTACCAAGGACAGAGTCAGTTTTCTTGGTACCTAATGATGTGAGGATGGCCAAATGCCAGGAGAGCTATGAATATGGACCTTTCCTGAGAAAACAGGTAGTGGCTAACCACTTTTTCCTGACATCTTCACAGAGTTGGTCAAGGAAACAAGATCTGAGAGAAGACAGGCCATGTCGAGGGAACATAGTATGGCCCACCAGTCAGAGGATACTTCGGATAGTCAAAGACCTACTTGGGGGCAGGAGGTGCCTTTGTGGGAGTGGGTGTGGGTTTGTTGTTTTGTCTCATGTTCTGAGAATAGATAGGAAAGGTGGTTTGTTTGGTTTGGAGTGGACAGTTTCTAGTAAGTCATTTGACACGGCGAGTGTTTCTGTTTCTGTGTATCCCACTGTGTCCGTTGTTGTAGACATTAGAAAAGAGAATGCATTAATGGATGTGTCCTGTCTAGTATAAATCTTCCCTATAATTCATCCTGCCCAATATATGAATGGACTGCAGCTTGTCTTATCAATGTGCAACACCTGTTATCTTTCTAAGTTGTTGTTTTCTTCCTGAATTCTGGCCACTCTCCAGAATAGGCTCATGGATTTGTGTCCAAAATATGTACCACCTCCAAGCTCTGTGACATGGCCATGTAAAGGATAGTTGAAGAGAATGGCGAGCATCTCAGAAAACTCAGATATCAGTGTGACCAGGAAAGTCTCAGTGCAGAAACACTGCTTTGGGCTTTTTGCTTACTTATTGCTGTGTTGCACTGAATGTCAGGAAGGTCTTTGCCTCAGGCCACCCCTTTGTGAAGCCTGAAGAAAACAGTTTTCAAATGGAAATGAATGGGCCTCACCTGTGGCTCTTAGCTTAATTGCTTTGGAAAGGGATGTGTCTTTATCTGCCTCTTTTACCTGTGTGTGGCTGTAGCTTAGATTCTCAGCACCTGATGGATCTTAAGAATGATCCCATGTGAGCTTCCAAAACCACAATGGCAAAAAATATCATTCATTTTGGATGAAGTCTCTTGCCTTCCTCTGTTAGGTTGCTGTACTCCATCAAATGAGAATAGGGATTATTTAGGTCAAATGAGTTCTTCAAGCCCTGCAGATGTGCTTGTGTTTTCGCTTGACTCTAAATCACCTAAAGAATTGATACCTAAAATCAGTAGACCTCAAATTGGAGAAACATAGAAGTATTAACGGCAGGCTTATTTGTTCACTCCTGGTTCACAGAAACGGTGTCCAGCCTACCCTGACTTTAGGCAAATGAGGGGCAAATGAGCTGATTTTGGACACTGTCTTGGGCTGCACCCCTCATGGAAACCTCCAGCCAGATGTTAAGATGATTGACTATATGGAATAAGATGAGGGCTATGTGGGAGTGTTTTGGTTTTAATGTTGCTCATTTGTGTGGCATTTTAATAAATGACTGTGTCCACATGGGCTTGAACTCTGGTGTGATTCCCCTTAGAGACTGGAATTTGGAACTGAACTCAGAGAAGCATTGCCATGAATTTTGTTGGGATTTTAAGAGGCCATGCATGAAAGTCGCTCTTGGAAACTGAGACCTAGGCCCCGGGTGGATTTCTACAGAGGCCTGGGAATCTCAGCAAGGATATCACATGATTTTATCCTTAAAGAAATGGCAGCCATAGTTGAGAGTCAAAACACACATGGACCTCACATTATAGACCTCAATGGGCCTCGCCTAATGTGACCTTTTGTCCACTCTTTGGGAAGCCTTGCCTGTGAGAGTTCTCCAGAGATTTTATTGAAATGAGCTTCCTCACCATTTAATCTTTGCTGAATGAATTGAAACCCACAGTGCCTCCAACTTCATGCTTGAAAAATGGCTAGATAAATACCATAAAATTTTTGAAATACCTATGACCAGGTGGTACTGGAGAAACATTGGATGTCCTTTTGCTGATCATGATTATACCAGACAGTGCCTTGATTTACTGAGTTTCATGAAAATGGTGTAGAACAGAGATGCCAGTAGTTTGTAGCCTGCTGAGTAGTGGGTCTAGAGCAGTGGTGGGGAGGTGTTTGATAAAACATTCGTGGAAGGGCCTTGTGGATCTACCATTGGATTCCAAATGGCTTGTAACTGACATGGTGCAGCCAGCAGACCCTTATATGTAAAGGCATCTTGTTATATGGAGAGTTTTCAGAGGAAAATTAAGAATCAGGTTGATATGGAAAAGGGGGCAATGGGGAAAGCTGTGAGAGATAGAAGCCTAGTTGGTGCATTCTCTTGCAGACCCTGACCCACCACACGTGACAGAACTCCCTCCAGCACTGTGTCCCAGTTTAGCTCCTAGTATTTCTTGAAACAACTACCAAACTCACAGTGCAGCAGCAAAAACTCCACAAAAAATGGAGGAGGACCAAATGGCTTCACAGTCCACACGGGGAGACACTTAGTCCCCAGTGGCCTCAGTTTACTTACAAAGAGAGGATTCAACACTGCTTCATCTTGTTCATTGGAAAATAAGAAACCATGTCCTCCAGGTCACATAGATGTAGACCCAGCTTTGATGGTCTCACTACAAAGGAAGCCAAATCTCCTGAAAACAACATATATTTCAAGTGCGGAAGCTCAGAGGCAGTTTCTCAAAAAGTTTTTAGGCCAGCAGAGCTCCATGTTTGTGGAGTGTTTACCCTGTCCCTTACTTTTTGAAACTCCTCTACCGCCTCCAGAATGTGAACTCCTTAGCATTTTCCATTCCAGATATGTATTCACTGATTTTGTAACTCTTCTCCTCTAGTTGTGTCTTACTTGTGGTGAAGGTAATGTCAAGGCATTGTTCTGGATGAGAGCGGGAGGATATTTGTGCAGCGTATATTTACATACACATTGGATTCATTTTCCAATTTTTCATTCGAAGTACTGAATCCCTGACAATAACCCATACCTAGTAGACTCAGACTATTCATCCTAATATAATCGTGAAAATTAACCCAACACAATAGAAATACAAGCACTTCAGAGGAGACATGTTGTATAGTTGGACTTGACATTTGCCTTATATAAGGTTGGAGTTATAAATCTAGTCAAATTTTAATTGTAATATTGTCCATGTGTTTTTAAACTTAACAAATATGTGAATTCTTGTTTCCCTTTTCTGTAGCCTATTCACACATGTATATTTATATGCATATATAGAATCCTACCAGGTATCACACGTACATTTTTGTGAGGTGGCTGTCTTGGCAGATACAAATTGTGAGAAGAGTTCACTCCTACTAAATGCTTTTGGAAATGAAAATTCAACCTATAGGAGAGCGTCCTATTAGAAAAACATTATATATAAACTCATGTTTAGTAAAATAAATATTTTTTGCATTTGTGGATGATATATATTTACTGATGAATTTCGATTGGCATTTATATTGGTACTTTTTAATGTCTGTGAGTGTTGTGTGTGTGTGTGTGTGTGTGTGTGTGTATATATATATATATATATATATATATATATATATATATAGATAGATAGATAGATAGATATAGATATAGATATAGATATATAGATATAAATATAGATATACTCTCCAAATTTTTCAAAGTATGAAATATATGTGTCTTATTTTGCACTTCCTAAATTTTTCATATTCATGAATGTGGATTTATAATTATCTTTTCACAAGATTATTCTCAGAAACATTCATATACCCTACGAGACTCTTACCACTAATACTAATATAATGGAGAAAAAGAACCCAAACAGAATAGATACAAGCATTTCAGAAGAGACATGGTGTATAGTTGGACTTGCCTTTTGCATAATATAAGGTAGGAGTTATAAATCTATTCAATTTATTGAAATAATTTTCCATGTGTCATTTTTTTTGACACAACACAAAATTTAATCTTTGAAAAATAAATAAAATTGACACTTCCTTAACCAAGCTAATGAAGAAAAAAAAACTCAAATTACTAAAATTAAGGATCATAAAGGAACTTTTACAGAGTACACAACTAAAATACAGAGAATAATTGAAAACTAATTTGAAAATTTATAGTCTAATAAATTAAAATACCATGATGACATCAATAAAATTTTAGAGATATACCCAAACTTAATTAGTAGGACGTGAACAATTTAAACAAATCAATTTCAAGCAATGAAATAGAAGTTGCTGTCAACAGCCTACCAATCAAGCAAAGCCCAGGAACAGACAGATTCTCAGCCATGTTCTACAAGACCTTCAAAGAAGCATTCATCACAATACTCCTCAAATTATTCCATAAAATAGAAAAGGATGGAACTCCTCCAAACTCATTCCATGAGGCTATTATCACTCACATACCAAAATCAGACAAAGACACATCAAGGAAAGAAATCTTCAGAGCAATATTCCTGACAAAGATATATACAAAAATTCTCAATAAAATTCTTTTTTTTAAGCCAAAGTTAATCAAAAGGGATAAAGAGGGACACTACACACTATTCCATGTGTTTTTAAAGTTAAGAAATATATGAATTCCTGTCTCACTTTCTCTGTAGCCTATTAAGCACATGTATTTTTATATGCACAAATAGAATCCTACCTGGTTTCACACGTACATTCTTGTAAGGTGGCTGACTTGGCAGATACTATTTGTGAGAAGAGATCACTCCTCCTAAACGCTGTTGGTACAGAAAATTCAACCCATGGGTGAGCTTCCTAGATGAACAACATTATACATACATCCATGTTCAGTAAAATGAATATTTTGGGATATGCGGATGAGTTATTTTTCATGATGAATTTCGATTGACATATATATTGCGACATTATAATGTGTGTGTGTTTGTCTCTCTCTCTCTCTCTCTCTCTCTCTCTCTATATATATATATATATATATATATATATATATATATATATATATATAGTCTCCAGATTTTCCAAAATATGAAATATATATCTTCTTATACACCACCTGAATTCATTCATATTCATATATGTGGATTTATAATCAACTTTTAACAAGTTTATTCTCAGAAATATACATCCACTGAAATACATATTTGTTTCCTAGTACTGAAAACTAAATTCAGGGAAGGGTTCTTACAAATCCTAATATTTCTAGACTAACTGACCAAGTTTAACATCAATGCAAATACATTCCTATTGGATATGATGTGTTTTTTAAAGTTCATTTTTATTCAAACTTGGTGCGTTATTATTTATTCAGTTTATGGACATCATAAAATATATCCTTTCATTCACAAGTTCACAAATTTATAAATATTTGGTTTACTTTCAATCACTTCCTCCTTTGGAACACATATATTCCTCTATGTTTCTTGACTGGTCTTTTCACTAGACTTCTTTCTAAACACATTATTTTCGATTCCATTATCATTTTTGAAGCAAAACTCACACACTATTCATGATACACGGTAACCCTAATAATACCATTAGATATATAACTTGTTGGAATGAATGTACATATATCAATATATGATTTCGTCTATATTTTCAGATATTAAAACAATCCATTATGTAAATTTGGAACCAGTCACATAATTTTTTCACAGTATGGTCTATTAATGCATCATCTCTATATTCATCAACACAGGGTAAACCTCTTAGTATCCCCAGTACTAATTTATATGTTTTCAAAATATTGCTCCCAGAAAAGGTGGAAGAAATACTCATGTCACCTGATCTACATATACATATTATCACAGTAATATTCTGGACACAAAATGCAAAGGTCACCATTATGATTGCAATAAAGCCTCAATGGAATGTGAACATGGATTACTAAAAACATCCATGTCCAGTTTGCCTAATGCTCTCAAATGTCAATCCAATTGGTGACTACATTTTTGTTTCTTTTTAAGATTATGTATTCAACCTCAACCCTGTTGAAAATGTCAAATCTTATCACTCACGTTATACTTTGCCTGATTTCCTAATGTCTCTATTGATGTCTGCCTTCCTACATATTTTTCCCAGTTCATCATTGTGCCCAACTTTTCACATATGGTGCCATTTATATTCACTCTCTAACCGAAACCTATTGCTAAAGAACTTTTGGTCCAAATCCTAGACTCACTCTTCCTCCTAAACCTACTGACTATCTTTCTAATCCTACACACTATCCCTTTTTCACTGGATGTTCTCTTCTACATTCAATCATCTGAGGTACAGGGTTTTATGCCATTGTATATCGATTTGCATCGACCTCGGTGCAAAACATTACTCAAGCTAAGGATCCCAATCAAGAGCCCAAATCCTTGTGGGCTTCAAATATTACCTAGATTTCTGTTTTCATACTTATATTTTACCTCTATATTCTTATAAATATTGCTGGTTCCCAATACCATTATTCATCCAGCAGAATGATTCCTAAGCCAAATGGAACATGCTATTAACCCTAACCATACAATGTTCCCTCAATCTCACTTTACAGAAGAGCAGGGATAAAGTTGATATTACAATACAGGAAGTTAGGAGATCTTCCACCTGTTGAGTACCTCAAAATCCATGCAGAAATAATCCCTGGAGAAGATGTAGGCAGCTATGAAAGACCTGAGAGAACAAAAGTCATATTCCATGGCAAACAACATGGTCAGGATGAAAGGATGTGTCTGAGTCAGCCTCTCTATTCTTAATGCAGGGAAGATGGACCAAAGCAGGCCTGTGTGGAGAGCTGTTCCCAGGTGACTATGGTTTCTATACCATTCTAACATGTGAAAGTATCACAGGAAGTAGGGCAGCCTCCATGTCAGGAGACACTAGGATGCAACTGTTAGGACAAAGTAGTGGCCAAGACAGGGACCTCATTTATTTCCTGAAGGTAGTGACCTCACCTCATTTCCTTGGTGATGGAACTCTCTGAATTTTGTGATCCAGGAAGCCAGGCACCAGAGCCAGTCCAAGCCCCAGTCGCAGTGGGCTCACTTGTTTGGATTTACTAAGGACAGAGTCAGTCTTTCTTGGTACCTACTGATGTAAGGGTTGCCAAATACTAAGAAAGCTCTGAAGAGGGGTCTTTCCTGAGAGGACAGGAATTGGCTCACCACTGCCTCCTGACAACTTCACAGAGTTGACCAAGGAGACCAGATCTGAGACAGAAAGGCCATTTGTGGGGAACATCGTATGGCCTACCAGTCAGAGGACACTCCAGATAGTGACAGACCTACTTGGGGGAAGGAGTTGCATTTGTGGGTGTTGGTTTGTGTTTGTGGTTTTTTTCCATGTTCTGAGAATAGGTAAAAAAGGAGGTTTGTTTGGATTGGAGTGGACTGTTTCCAGTAAGTCATTTGACAAGGAGACTGTTTCTATGTCCATGTATCCCACTGTGTTTTTCTTTGTGGATATTAGAAAAAAATAGCTCATTGGGTGTGTCCTGTCTAGTTGAAAGCTTCCCAGCATGCATCCTTTCCAATTAATGAATGGACTGAGGCTTGCCTTATCCATGGGCAACACCTGATATCTACCTAATTTTCCATTTTTTCATGAATTCTGGCCACTCTCAAGATTAGTATCATGTATTTTTGTACAAGATATGTACCACCTCCAAGCTCTGTGACATGGCCATGTACTGGATAGCTGAAGGGAATGGCGAGCAACTCAGAAAACTCACATATTACAGTAGCAAGGAAAGTCTCCGTGGAGAAACCCTGCTTGGGGTCTTTTGATTACCTATTGTTCTGTTGCTCTGAATGTCAGAAAGGTCTTTGCCTCAGGCCACCCCTTTGTGAAGCCTGAAGAAAACAGTTTTCAAATGGAAATGAATGGGCATCACCTGTGTCTCTTTGCTTCATTGCTTTGGAAATGGATGTATCTGAATCAGCCTCTTGGCCCTGTGTGAGCCTGTGGTTTAGATTTTCAGCACCTGATGAATCTAAAGAAAGATCCCATGTGGGCATCCAAAACCTAAATGGAAAAAAGATCAGTCATTGTGGATGAAGCCTCTCGACTTCCTCTGTAAGATTCCTGACCTCCATCAAGTGAGAATAGGGATCATTTGTGTCAAATAAGTTCTTCAAAGGGCTGCAGAGGGGAGACAATAGGTGCTTGGGTTTTCTTATAACTCCAATTCACACTAAAAATCTATACCCCACAGTCAGTAGGCCTCAAATTTGAGAAGTGGAGTAGTATTAACGGCAGGCCTATTTGATCACTTCTGGTTCACACTAAGGTTGTCCAGGCCACCCTGACTTTAGGCAAATGAGGGACAAGGGAGATTATTTTTGACACTGTCTTGGGCTGTGCCCCTCATGGAAACCTCCAGCTAGAGGTTATGATTAGTGTCTATATAAAAAGATGAAGAGGGCCATGTGAGAGTGTTTTGGTTTTAATTGTCATCATTTGTGTGGCAATTTGAAGAGATGCCTGGGTCCACCTGGGCTTGAACTCTGTTGTGATTCCCCTTAGAGACTGAGTTGTGTAACTGACCTCAGAGAAGTATTGCCATGAATTGTGTTGGGATTTCAGGAGGCCACACATGAGATTCACCATTGGAATCTGAGATCTTGGCCCAGGGTGACTTTACACAGAGCACTGGGAATCTAAGCCAGGATATCACAAGATTTTATTCTGAAAGATTCCAGCCATAGTTAAAACACCAACAGGGAATCTTTAGATCACTTATAAGCAAATTAAAAAACAAAATTTTTTAACAAGAGTAAAAATACTTAGTTAATGTAATGCTACCCTGAATTTTTTGGGTGAGTTTTACTTTATATTCCCTGTTTGAGATCCTAGTAAACTTGAGAGAAAAAAAAAAAAAGAAAAAAACAAAACTTTTGAACATAACTTTAAATGAAATAAAATCTGACCTACTGCTTTCGTAGTCATTCTCACATGTAGTAAGATGGGACACAGAGCCTTATCTCAGGTAAGACAGGGCTCTTTATAAATCATAAGTGTTTTAGTTCTAAAGCTGATCTTCGTTTTTTAATATCCTTTTACAAAGTTTACATAAATTGTTTGAGGTCACATGAACATTAGCTAACACCATATAATATCACTTTTGAAACATGAATTAAAGAATGGCTGAATGTTTTTAACATTCAAATAGATTAGGCTCTCATTAATTTAAAAATACATTTAAATTGTTGCACAATGTAAAGTGTAACATAAAACTTTACATATCTTATTGATAACAGGTAAATAAATCCCCAATATATATTTTATTTACCATACAACTTCAGAACACCAGCTTGATATAATGCTCTTTTAATGTTTCTACCTTATCGAGTTGTATAACTGGAAGATATGAGCACATTAATAGCATCACAGTTACATTGATGTTTCTACATTAACCAAGTTTATCTTTTAAAGAAATGGCAGTACAGTGCTCTAAAATAACAGTTCTGTTTTAAACAGTTGTTTAATTTTTATGGTTGCTTGCTCTGGAAAAAATAAGACTTAATAAACACAATGTTATGAGTAATCTTATGTTTAAAGAAATTTTTGTCTCTTTAACACATGACTGATTTTTACAATCTTACACAGACTTTAGTAGAAAGTCTGTATAAGATTGTAAACATTTTATACAGATTTTGTACTAAAAATTGATAGACCTTAGTATATCAATCAGATATCAAACAAAAACACTCATGAATGAGTAAATCCAAATCAAATTTACTTTACTTTTTAATAAAAATATTAGACAAATGTATTGAACAGTGTAAACCATTTTTTGGTTGAAGGAAAAGTCCTAGAACAAAGTCATATAGACCTTTGGTAGACAATAATATTTTATTAGATTTTTGAACACCTAGAAAAACTTATAGGCATAAATTTGAAGACATTTATATTTATCTGTTTATCCAATCTAAATTGAAACATTTAAACCACGTGAATTAAAGATCTGTGGTCCACTTTTTAAAATTTGTTTTTATGAGCGCTTTTTTATATGAGTGCTCCTTATATATGTTAATTTGTGTATCATTTGAATGATATACGGACATATGTGTGTGTATATATATATATATATATATATATATATATATATATATAGAGAGAGAGAGAGAGAGAGAGAGAGAGAGAGAGAGAGACATAAAACACATAACAAAAGTGTGCACACCTAATAATAGTGAAGGCCTTGTAGCTTTTCACAGGTGAAATCACCATTGCAATGTTTTTAAAACTCCACAGTTGGTCAAAGATAAAACTGATCAGAAAAACATTAACCTAGGTCTGTAGGATCAAAATCATAAACTCAAAAAAAAAAAAAAGAATCTAAGAAAACATTATGAGTCCTAGAAAAAATGACTGGCCGGTAATTAGTAAATACCATACAATTTACCATTTTTTTCCCTTAGGCCTCAGATCAGTCTCCTACTGAGCTTACAGGAGACTTTCATTTGCATTTCAACAGAAGTCCTGGCTGAGGTCTGGAAGGAGCAGGAAAAAACTGCTATTCTGAGCAGACACCTCAGGCCTAAGGCATTTTAACCATAATTTTCTGGTTAGGATGTTGAAAATTATGCTACAAGTTTAAGATACAATTCACAAAATTTTATATCTTTACATCTTGTTTTGTCAACAGATATCATACTATGATTTACTATCCTTGTCCAAATTAATACACTGGTAAACACAGTGACATTTTCCCAGGCTACCCAATTCAGAATTGGAGAAAAAAAGACTGCATGATTGGGAAGTTTCTTGCCAACTTGGAAGTAGAGTTCTTTAGTTTTCCATCCTAAGTATTTAAGTTCTTTGGCATGAATTATCTGAAATCAAAAACTAAACAATTACCTAAACCCGACTTTTAACTGCAATATTGTGCAATGCTTCAAAAAACGCATTCAGATACCAGATTTTTACAATAAAACATCATCATTTAGACACACATTCAGCTAAGATCATTCTCAAGAAACAATTTATAATATAAACACATTATTGCACATGTCTTAAAGTGCCAAAAACAAAGGCACAAGACAGACAGAAAGGAACTCCAGAATATGGCTGACACACAGAAGCCTTTAAAACAGAGCAGATAAGAGAAAAATCTCCTGCACCAGTGGCACCACAGATGTTCCCACAAGGGGACCAGATGTTTTCACAGAGAAGCTACCTGAAATGTAAAATCAAGGGTCTCCATGGTGACTTTACTGCATTTAGTGTCCCCTTTTTATTTTTCTCTTTTAAAAGAAGACAGAGGTGTCATAATTCTTACAGTGCAGGGAAGGAAGGAGGGAATTCCCTGAAGCAACAGGGCTTTGGCAGTTGCTGGGGTCCCTCAGTCCCTCCTTTTACTTACAGGATTAGCTCTTCTGTTTCGGGTCCACTCCAAGCATGCACCATCTCCTAACATTTCAGTCGTCAGCTCTCAAAAAGTTCTGGGACGGGGCCGGGTATCAAAATTTGTAACTTAAAGTTCGGTTTCTGACCCTGAAGCAAATTAATGCTAATTTAATAATGAGGACAGGGTTTTGAGAAAAAGAAAATGGAGGTTTATTGCTTTGCTAACAAAGGAAAAACAAGGGGACTCTGCCAAAAGGTTGTGACTCTCATGATCTGGAGGGACAAGGGATTTTAAAGAGTTTCACTTGTTAACCTGGGGTATACTCAGTTCTTCGTTCCCCAGCAGGCATTGCCCTGTGTAGTGGGTGTGCTCCAGGCAGCCAGCTAGGGGCTTCTTTCTTCCTGCTTAACAAAGGTGGGTAAAGTTCATCACAGTTCATTAAAACACAGTCGAAAGGGTGTCAGGCTTACTTGCTTTGTTACACTTTTTCACGTCCAATATCCTTAAAATTTTACCACAGAAATCAAACAAAAAAACACACAAAAAAAAACAACAAAAAACATATAGACCACAGAACAAAACACAGAAAAACAGAATGCTGGTGCCGAAACAGAAAAACAGAGGAGCAATGCAACATCTTGCTAAAGCTCCAGGGTAGGAGCGTGTGTGTGCCCATCGGCACCTCTCTACCCTTCCAGAGGAATTCCCTACAGAACAGAACAGAGGACAGCATGATTCTCATTACTGTCCTGGACAGGAGTGTATGTGAGCCTCCCCAGGCCACCTCTCTGTCATCAGAAGAGATCTCCCTTAACCAGATATCAGATGTTATAAAGGCGCCACTTACCTATGGAGGCCTCCTCCACCAGGGGCTTGATAATAGTTTTAGTGTGGTGGTTCACTGCAGTGCTCCCCAGACTGACGGCTCACTCCAAGGCCTTGGAACATCTCAAGTTGTGCACCTCCTAGAGTGGTTCTCCAGCCCAGTGCCCTGGAGGGAAGGCCAGCTTCAGAATTTTCAGCAGTCTGGTTTTGTGATCTGCTCGGCCAGGGTCATCTCACTGGGGAACTCCAAAATTTTGGACTAGGATGCAAGAAAAGACCACTGACTCCAATTAAAATCAAATTAAGGCAAGCTTATTATTTCAACAGGCTGGGCTGCCTCTCCTTCCCAAAATGGCGGGAACAAGACAGCAACCCCACCTTTCCTACAGCCCAGCTATATAGCCCAGAAAGTTACACAAACGGGTGGTTACAGATAACAAAACTTTGAAAGCATCACACTAATGGTAGTTTACATTTTTTTTTTTTGCTGGCCCCAATATCAGAAATAATGAGGACCATTAGGGCCTCAGAGAGGGTTGTTGTCTGGCCAGGGAAGGCCAATATTTATGAGGTGTCACTAAAGTTTCAGAAAGTACTGTTATCTGGTCAGAGAGCCAGGTGTGGATGAGTTCAAGGCACGGGCAGGCGTTCCAAGCAGGTTCAGAATTTGCAGTAATTTAGAGTAAAGCCAAAATTATCTTTTCACGGCTTTGTGGCAAGATGGTTCCCAATTTTAATAAAAAATCAGGTTGGGTCTATCAAGCCTCTCCCTTACTTTTGGAAACTCCTCTGCAAACTCCAATGTTGTGAACTCCCGCGCATTTTAATTCCAGATATGTATTCACAGAATTTCTAACTCTTCTATTCCAATTGTGTCTTTCTTGGGGCGAAGGTAATATCAAGTCATTGTTCTGGATGAGAGTGGAAATATTTTTGTGTAGCACATATTTGCATACACATTTAGGAGATCACTCCTCCTAAACACTGTTGGAACAGAAAATTCAAACTATGGGGGAGCTTCTTAGTTGAACAACATTATTCATGAATCCAAGTTCATTAAACAAATAGTTTTGGATCAGTGGATGATATATATTTCAAGATGAATTTCAATTGGCATATACTATGCTACATTTTAATGTCTGTGTGTGTTTTTTGTTTATAATGTTTTGCGATTTATATGGATTTAAAATCAAGTTTCCACAAGATTATTCTCAGAATATTCATCCACCTGAAATACATATTTGTTTCCTAGTACTGAAAACTAACTTCAGTAAATGGTGCATAAAAATCCTAATATGTCTACAGTAACTGACCCAGATTAATATCAATGCAAGTAGATTCCTAGGGGACATGATGTGTATTTTGATGTTCATTTTTATTCAACACTGCTACATTACTATTTCTGCAGCTTATGCACATCATACTGTATATATTTCATTCAAAAGTTCGCAAATTTATATGCATGTGTTTCACATTCAATCACTTCCTGCTTCAGAACACATGAATTCCTCCAGGTTTCTTGACTATTCTTTTCATGATACTTCTTTCCAAACACATTATTTTTGATTTCCATAATCACGTTTGAAGCAAAACTCACACACTTTTCAGGATAAAATATAACCCTAATATTACCATTAGATGTATAAGTGGTTGGAATGAATGATTGCATATCAATATGAGATTTCTTTTATATTTTCAGATATCAATTCAATCCATTATTTAAAGTGGAACCAGTTATATTATTTATACACAGTATGGTCTATTCATGCATAATCTGCATATTCATAGACACAGGGTACACCTATTTGTACCCCAAATACTAAATTATACGTCTACAAAACATTGCTCCAGAAACGGTGGAAGAAATATTCATGTCACCTGATCTACACATACATTTTATCACAATAATATTCTGGACACAAAATGCAATGGTCACACTTATGATTTTAAAAAAGCCTAAATGGAAAGTGAACATGGATTACAAAAAAACATCCAAGTCCTGGTTACCTAATGCTCTCGAATTCAATCCTATTTGTGACAACATATTTGTTTCTTCCTAAGATTATATATTCAAACTCAACCCTGTTGAAAATGTCTAAACCAATTACAGACTTTATACTTTTGCTGATTTCCTAATGTCTCTATTTATGTCTGCTTTCCTACATATTTTCCCCTGTTCATCATTGTGACTGACTCTTCACATGTGCTGACATTTACATTCACTCTCTACCCGAAACCCTATTTGTAAAGAACTTTTGGTCCAAATCCTATACTCACTCTTCTTTATAAACCTGCTGACTACCTTGGTAATCCTACGGACTATTCCTTTATGACTAGATGTTCTGTTTGTTATTCAATCATCCGAGGTACAAGATCCAATTTCATTGTATATTGACTTATCTGAGACATCTGTGCAGAATATAATTCAAAGCTAAGTATCCCACTCAAGGGCCCAATGCCCTACTTGGCTTCAAATCTTCCCTAGATTTCTGTTATATTTTACCTATATATTCTTGTAAATATCACAGGTTTCCAATACCATTATTCATCCAGCAGAATGATTGCTAACCAAAATTGAACATATTATTAACCCTAACCATACACTGTTCCCTCAATCTAACTTTAGAGCAGTGCAGGGACAGAGTTGGTCTTACAAAAGAGGAATGTTGGGGATCTTCCACCTGCTGAGAATATCAAAGATCCATGCAGAAATGATCCCCGAAGAAGATGTAGACTGCTATGAAGGACCTGAGAGAGCAAAAGTTAGCTTCCATGGCAAACAACCTGGTCACTATGAAGGGATGTGTCTGAATAAGCCTCTCTCTTTTTAATATAGAGCAAATGGACCAAACCAGGCCTGTGTGGAGATCTTTTCCCCGGTACCAATGGTTGATATACCATTCTAACTTGTGAAAGTGTCACAGGAAGTAGGGGCAGCCTCCATCTCATGGGACCCTTGGAAGCAACTGTTAGGACAAAGTGGTTGCCAAGGCTGTCAGCTCATTCACTTCATGAAGGAAGTGACCTACCTCACTTTCTTGGTGATGGAACTCTCTGAACTTGGGATCCCTGAAAACAGGCAGCCAGAGTCAGGCCCAATAACAGTCTCAGAAGTCTCACTTTTTGGATTTACCAAGGAGAGAGTCAATCTTTCTTGGTATCTACAGTTGTGAGGATGGCCAAATGCCAGGAAAGATCTGAATTGGGGTCTTTCCTGAGAAAGCAGGTATTGGCTCACCGCTGGCTCCTGACAACTTCACAGAGTGGGCCAAGGAGTCCAGATTTGAGAATAGAGAAGCCATTTCGGGGGAACATAGTATGGCCCACAAGGCAGAGGACACTCTTGATAGTCACAGACCCTCTTGGGGGAAAAAGGTGCCTTTGTGGGAATGAGTGTGTGTATGTGGTTTTGTCTCATGCTCTGAGAATAGGTAGGAAAGGCGGTTTCTTTGGTTTAGAATGGACTGTTTCTAGTAAGTCATTTGACAAAGCAAGTGTTTCTATGTCTGTGTATCCAACTGTGTCCATGGTTGTAGACATTACAAAAGAAAATGCATCAATGGATGTGTCCTGTCTAGGAGAAAGCTTCCCCACATTCATCCTGCCCAATTTATGAAAGGACGGAGGCTTGCCTTATTGATGGGCAAGACCTGCTGTCTTCCTAAGTTTCTGTTTTCTTCTTGAATTCTGGCCACTCTCCAGAATAGACTCATGGTTTTGTGACCAAGATATGTAGCACCTCAAAGCTCTGTGACATGGCCGTGTACTGGATAGCTGAAGGGAATGGCGAGAATCTCAGGAAACTCAGATATCTGTGTGATCATGAGTGTCTCAGTGGAGAATCCCTGCTTTGGGCCTTTGCTTACCTATTGTTCTGTAGCACTGAATGTCAGGAAGGTCTTTGCCTAAGGCACCACTTTGTGAAACCTGAATAAAACAGTTTTCTAATGGAAATGAATGAGCATCACCTGTCTCTCTTTGAGTAATTGCTTTTGAAAGGGATGTGTCTAAGCCAGTCTGTTGGCTGTGTGTGAGGCTGTGGCTTGCATTCTCAGCACCTGATGGATCTAAAGAAAGATGCCATGTGTGCATCCAAAACCAAAATGGCCAAAAGAGCAGTCATTGTGGATAAAATCTCTTGCCTTCCTCTGTAAGGTTCCTGACCTCTATCAAGTGAGAATAGGAATCCTTTGGGTCAAATGACTTCTTCAAAGCCCTGCGGAGGCTAGCCAATAGGTGCTTGGGTTTTCTCATGACCCCAATGCACATAAAGAATCTAAACCCCACAGTCAGTAGGCCTCAAATTGGAGAAGCTGAGCAGTATTAATGGTAGGCCTTTTTGATCACTTCTGGATCACAGAAGGGGTGTCCAGGCCACTCTGACTTTATGGAAATGACAAGCAAGAGTGCGTATTTTGGACACTGTCTTGTCCTGCGCTCCTCATAGAAACCTCCAGCTAGAGGTTATGATGAGTGTCTATATGGAAGAAGATGAGAGCCATGTGGGACTATTTTGGTTTTAATTGTGGTCATTTGTGTGGCAGTTGGAAGAGATGACTGGGTCCACCTGGGTTTGAACTCTGGTGTGAATCCCCTTAGAGACTGAGTTCTGGAAGTGACCTCAGAGAAGTATTGCCATGAATCGAGTTGGGATTTTAGGAAGCCATGCATGAGAGTCGCCCTTATAAACTTAGATCAAGGTCCAGGGTGGCTTTCCACAGAGCACTGGGAATCTCAGCCAAATTATCCCATGATTTTATTCTTAAAGACTTGGCAGCCATACTTGAGAGTCAAAACACACATGGAACTCACATTGTAGACCTCAATAGGCCTGGCTTCATGTAACCTTTTGGCCACTCTATGGGAAGCGTTGCCTATGAAAGTTCTCCAGAGTTTCACTGAAATGAGCTTCCTCAACATTTAATGGTTCTTGAAAGCCACAGTGCCTCCCAACTACATCCTTGAAAAATGGCTAGATAAATACTTTGAAATTTTTGAAATTCCCATGACCAGGTGGCACTGGAGTATCTTTGGATGTCCTGCTGCTGATCATGAGTGTACCAGAGAGTGCCTTGATTGACTGGAATTTATAAAAATAATGTAGAACAGAGATGGTAGTAAGTTGGAGCCTGCTGAGTAGTGGGCCTAGAGTAGTGGTAGCCACGTGTGTGATAAAACATCTGTGGTGGGTCCATGTGATTAGCCCATTTGCTTCCAAATGGCTTGTGACTGACATGGTGCAGCCAGCAGACCCTTATTTGTAAAGGCATCTTTTTATTTGGAGAGCTTTCAAGGTAATGATCAGAATCAGGTTGATATGGTCAAGGGTGCAAGCTATGTGAGAAAGAAGCCTGGTTGTTTCATTCTCCTGCAGACCCTAACCCACCACACGTGACAGAACTCCCTCTAGCACTGTGTCCCAGTTGAACTTGTTGTTCAAAAAGCCCAGTGCAGCAGCAAGAACCAAAAGCCCCAGTGCAGCAGCAAGAACCACCACAAAAATTTGAGGAGGACCAAATGGCTTCACAGTCCACACGGGATGAAACTTAGCCTCCAGTGGCCACACTTTACCTACAAAGAGAGAATTCAGCACTGCTGCCTCAGGTTCATTTGAAAATAAGAATCCATGTTCTCCAGGTCATATAGATGCAGACCCAGCTTTGATGGTCTCACTACAAAAGAAGCTAAAACTCCTTAATACAACATATATTTCAAGTGCCCAGCTTCGGAGGCAGTTTCTCAAGAAGTCTTTAGGCCAGCAGAGCTCAATGTTTGTGGAGTGTTTACCATGTCCCTTACTTTTGGAAACTGCTCTACCATCTCCAAGGTTGTGAACTCCTGAGCATATTCCATTCCAGATTTGCATTCACAGATTTTCTAACTCTTCTCCTCTAATTGTGTCTTACCTGGGGTGAAGGTAATGTCAAGGCATTGTTGTGGATGAGAGTGGGAAGATTTTTGTGTAGCACATATTTGCATACACATTGGATTCATTTTCCAATTTCTCATTAAAAATACTGAATCCCTGACACTAACCCATACCCTACTAGACTCTGACTACTAATCCTAATATGATGGAGAAAAATAACCCAAACAGAATAGAAATACAAGCAGTACAGAGAAGGCATGGTGTATAGTTGGACTTGCCTTTTGCATTATGTAGGGTAGGTGTTATAAATCTAGATAATTTTTAATTGAAATAGTTATCCATGTGTTTTGAAAGTTAACAAATATGTGAATTTCTATCTCCCTTTCTCTGTAGCCTATTCAGCAAATGTATTTTTATATGCACATATAGAATCCTAGCTGGTATCACATGTACATACTTGTTTGGAGGCTGACGTGGCAGATAAAAATTATGAGAAGAGATAACTCCTCGTAAATGCTGTTGGATCTTAAAATTCAACCTATGGGTGATCTTCCTAGTTGAACAACATTATTCATAAATCCATGTTCAGTAAAATTAATATTTTTGGATCAGTGGACGATATATATTTCACCATGAATTTCGATTGGCATATATACTGCTACTCTTTAATGTCTGTGTGTGTTTTGTGTTTGTGTGTGTATATATATATATATATATATATATATATATATATATATATATATATACAATCTCCAGATTTTTTAAAATATAAAATATATGTGTCTTATTATACACTCCCTAAATACATTCATATTCATGTATGTGGATTTATAATCAAATTTTTACAAGATTATTCTCAGAAATATTCATCCCCCTGAAACACATATTTGTTTACTAGTACTGAAAACTAACTTCAATGAAAGGTGCATACAAATCCTAATATTTCTGCAGTAACTTACCCAGGTTAATATCAATGCAAGTAGATTCCTATGGGACATGATGTGTATTTTGACATTCATTTTTATTCAACACTGGTACAGTACTATTTTTTCAGTTTATGCACATCAAAGGATAAATGTTTCATCCAAAATTTCAAAATTTAAAACTTTTGATTCACTTTCAATCACTTCCTGCTTCAGAACACATGTATTCCTCCATGTTTCTTGACTGGTCTTTCATGAGACTTCTTTGCAAACACATTATTTCCGATTTGCATAATCAATTTTGAAGCAAAACTCACACACTCTTCATGATCAACCGTAACACTAATATTACCATTAGATGTAGAACTGGTTGTAATGAATGTATGTATGCCAATATCAATATAAGATTTCCTGTATATTTTCAGATATCAATTTATTACAATTCCAATTTCTAATGTTGGGTCCAGTTATATTATTTATTCACAGTTTGGTCTATTCATTCATCATCTCTATATTCATCAAAACAGGGTACACCTATTTTTTTCCCCAATACTAATTTATAGGTTGTAAAAATATTGCTCCCCATAATGGTGGAAGAAATACTCATATCACCTGATCTACATATACATTTTTATCACAGTAATATTCTGGACACAAATGTAAAGGTAACACTTATGATTGTACCAAAACCTAAATTGAACGTGAATATATATTACTAAAACCATCCATGTCCAGGTCGCCTAATGCTCTCAAATTTCAATCCTATTGATGACTACATATTTGTTTCTTCTAATATCATATATTCAACCTCAACCCTGTTGAAAATGTCTAATCCTGTTACTCACTTTATACTTTGCCTGATTTCCTAATGTCTCTATTTTATATCTGCTTTCCTACATATTTTCCCCAGTTCATCATTGTGACTGACTCTTCATATGTGCTGATATTTTCATTCAGTCTCTAAACGAAACCCTATTGCTAAAGAACTATATTTCCATCTCAAAGACTCACTCTTCAACCTAAACCTACTATTTTCCTAATCCTACTGACTATCCCTTTTTGACTGGATGTTCTCTTCGACATTCAGGCATCTGAGGTACTAGGTTTTATTCCATTGTATGTAGATTTACCTGCGACCACATTGCAGAATGTAATTCAAAGCTAAATATCATAATCAAGGGCCCAATGCCCTTCCTGGCTTCAAATCTTACCTAGATTTCTCTTTTCATACTTATATTTCAAATACATATTCTTATAAATATTTCAGGTTCCCAATACCATTATTCATCCAGCAGAATGATTCCTAACACAAATAAAACATGTTGTTAACCCTAACCATACACTGTTCCCTCAATCTAAATTTACAGAGGGAAGGGACAGAGTTGGTCTTACAGTAAAGAAATGTAGGGGGTCTTCCACCTACTGAGACCCTCAAAGTTCCATGCTGAAATGATCACTGGAGAATATATACGCAGCTATGAAGGACCTGAGAGAGCAAAAGTCATGTTCAATGGCAAACAACCTGGTCAGGATGAAGGTTTCTGTCTGAATCAGCCTCTCTATTCTTAATGTAGAGAAGATGGACCAAACCAGGCCTGTGTGGGTAGCTGTTCCCGGGTGCCTATGGTTGATATAAGATTCTAACTTGTGAAAGTGTCACAGGAATTAGGGACAGCCTCCTTTTCATGTGAGACTTGGAAGCCACTGGTTGGACAAAGTGATTGCCAAGGCAGTGACCTCATTCAGTTCCTGAAGGAAGTGACCTCACATCACTTCCTTAGTGAAGGAAATCTCAGAACTTGAGATTCATGAAGCCAGGCACCCAGAGTCAGTCCCAGTCCCAGTCCCAGTGGTCTCACTTGTTTGGATTTACCAAGGACAGAGTAAGTCTTTCTTGGTACCTATTGATGTGAGGATTGCAAAATGCCAGTAAAGCTCTGAAGAGGGGTCTTTCCTGAGAAAGCAGGTAGTGGCTCACCTCTGGGTCCTGACACCTTCACAGAGTTGGCCAAGGAGACCAGATCTGAGACATTTCAGGCCATTTAGGGGGAAAATAATATGGCCCACCAGTCAGAGGACACTCCGGATAGTAACAGACCTTCTTGGGGGAAGGAGCTGCCTTTGTGGGTGTTGGTTTGTGGTTTTGTCTCATTTTCTGAGAATAGGTAGGCAAGGCGCTTTATGTGCTGTGGAATGAACTGTTTATTGTAAGTCATTTGACAAGGCGAGTGTTTCTATGTCTGTTTACCTCACTGTGTCCGTGGTTGTACTCATTAGAAAAAAAGAATGCATCAATGGATGTGTCCTGTCTAGTAGAAAGCTTCCCAGAATTCATCCTGCCCAATTTATGAATGGAGTTCAGATTGCCTTATCAATGGGTAACACCTGCAATCTTCCTAAGTTACAGTTTTCTTCCAGAATTCTGGCCCCTCTCCAGAATAGTCTCATGGTTTTGTCTCTAAGGTATGTACCACCTCCAAGCTCTGTGACATGGCCATGTACTGGATAGCTCAAGTGAATTGTGAGCATCTCAGAAAAATCAGAAATATGTGTGACCACTAAATCTCAGTGGAGAAACCCTGCTTTGGGCCTTTTTTTTTTTTAATTAATTTTTATTGTAGGTTGTTCAAAACATTACATAGTTCTTGATATATCATATTTCACACTTTGATTCAAGTGGGATATGTACTCCTTTTGCTTACCTATTATTCTGTTTCTATGAATGTCACGAAGTTCTTTGCCTCGGGCCACCAATTTGTGAAGCCTGAAGAAAACAGTTTTCAAATGGAAATGAATGGGCATCACCTAGGGCTCTTTGCTTAATTGCTTTGGAAAGGGGTGTGTCTGAATCAGCCTCTTGGCCCTGTGTGAGGCTGTGCCTTAGATTCTCAGCACCTGGTGGATCTAAAGAAAGATCCCATGGATGCATACAGAACCAAAATAGCCAAAAGAGCTGTCATTGTGGATGAAGACTCTCGCCTTCCTTTCAAAGGTTCCTGACATCTATCAAGTGAGAATAGGGATCCTTTGGGTCAAGTGAGTTATTCAAAGCCCTGCAGAGGCTAGCCCATACGTGCTTGGGTGTTCTCATTACTCCAATTCACATAAAGAATCTAAACCCCACAGTCAGTAGGCCTCAAATTGGAGAAGCCAAGCAGTATTAATGGCAGACCTATTTGATCACTCCTCATTCACAGTCAGGGTTTCCAGGCCACACTGATTTTAGGCAAATCGGGGGAAAGGTAGGTTATTTTGGACATTGTCTTGGTCTGTGTCCCTCATGGAAAACTCCATCCAGAGGTTATGATGAGGGTCTACATGGAAGAAGATAAGGGCCATGTGGGAGAATTTTGTTTTGAATTGTGGTAAGTTGTGTGGCAGTTGGAAGAGATGCCTGGGTTTACCTGGGCTTTAACTCTGGTGTGATTCCCCTTAGAGTCTGAGTTCTGGAACTGACCTCAGAGAAGCATTGTCATCAATTGTGTTTGAATTTTACTAGGCCATGCATGAGAGTTGCCCTTGGAACCTGAGATCTAGCCCAGAGTGGCTTTCCACAGAGCACTGGGAATCTCAGCCAGGATATCACATGATTTTATTCTGAAAGACTTTGCAGCCACAGTTGAGTCAAAACACGCATGGACCTCACATTGTAGACCTCAATGGGCCTGGCTTCATGTGACCTTTTGGCTACTCTTTGGGAAGCCTTGCCTGTGAGTGTTCTCTAGAGCTTTCATTGAAATGAGCTTCCTCAACATTTAATGGTTCCTGAATGAATTGAAACCCCCAGAGCCTCCAACTTCATCCTTGTCAAATGGCTTGATAAATACCATGAAATTTTTGAAATTCCCATGACCAGGTGGCACTGGAGAACTTTTGGATGTCCTGTTGCTGATGATGAGTGTACCAGACAGTGCCTTGATTTACTGGGTTTCATGAAATTTGTGTAGAACAGTGATGCCAGTAAGTTGGATCCTGCTCATTAGTGGGCCTAGAGCAGTGGTGTGAAGGTGTGTGATAAAACATGTGTGGTGGTGACATGTGGATCTGCCATTGGCTTCCCAAAGGCTTGTGACTGACATGGTACAGCCAGCAGACCCTTCTATGCAAAGGTGTTTTTTATATAGAGAGGTTTCAGGGCAATGTTCAGAATCAGGTTGCAATGGAAATGGGGGCAACTTATGTGGAATTGAATCCTGGTTGGTGCATTCTCATGCAGACCGTGACCCTCCACACGGGACAGAACTCTCTCCAGCACTGTGTCCCAGTTTAGCTCCTTGAATTTCATGAAGCAAATACCAAACTCCCAGTGCACCTGTGAGAAACACCACGAAAATTGGAGAACGACCAAATGGCTTCACAGTCCACACGTGGAGACACTTACAACCCAGTGACCATAGTTAAACTACAAAGAGAGTATTCAGCATGGCTGCCTCATGTTCATTGGAAAATTAGAAACAATATCCTCCAGGTCACATTGTTGCACACCCAGATTTGATGGTCTCCCAACAAAGGAAGCTAAAGCTCCTAACAACAACATATATTTTTAAGTGCCCAACCTCAGAGGAAGTTTCTCAAGAAGTCTTTACACCAGCAGAGCTCCATGTTTGAGAAATGTTTACCCTGTCCCTTACTTTTGAAAACTCCTCTACCACTTCGGAGGTTGTGAACTCCTGAGCATTTTTCATTCCTGATATATATTCACAGATTTTCTAACTTTTCTCCTCTAATTGTGTCTTACTCGGAACAAAGGCAATGTCAAGGCAATGTTCTGGATGAGAGTGTGAACATTTTTTTGTAGCACATATTTACATACACATTGCATTCATTTTACAATTTTCCATTCAAAATACTGAATCTCTGACATGAACCCATACCCTACTAGACTCTGACTACTACTCCTAATATGATGGAGAAAAATAACACAAACAGAATAGGAATACAAGCAGTTAGGAGAAATCATAGTGTATAGTTGTACTTGTATTTTGCATGATTAATGGTAGGTGTTATAAATCTAGTCAATATTTAATTTAAATAGTTCTCCATGTGTTTTTAAGGTTAACAAATATGTGAATTCCTGTCTCCCTTTCTCTGTATCCTATTTAGCACATGTACTTTTAAATGCACATATAGAATCATACCTGGTATCACATGTACATTTTTGTGAGGTGGCTGATTTGGCAAATACAATTTGTGAGAAGTGGTCACTCCTCTTAAACGCTGTTGGAACTGAAAATTCAACCTATAGGTGAGCTTCCTAGTTGAACAACATTATACATAAATCCATGTTCAATTAAAGAAATATTTTTGCATCTGTGGATGATATATATATCATGATAAATTTCGATTGGCATATATATTGCTAATTTAATGTCTGTGTGTGTGTGTGTGTATTTTGTGTGTGTGTGTATGTGTGTGTGTGTGTGTGTATATATATATATATATATATATATATATATATATATATATATATATATATATATATATATATGTACATATACTCTCCAGAAATATATGTGTCTTATATACACTCTCTAAATTCATTCATGTTCATGTATATGGATTTATAATCAACTTTTCACAAGATTTTTCACAGAAATATTCATCCACCTGAGATACATATTTGTTTCCAGTACTTAAAACTAACTTCAGTTTATTTTGCATACAAATACTATTATTTTTACAGTAACTGACCCAGTTTAACATCAATGCAAGTAGATTCCAGTGGGACATGATGTGTATTTTGAAGGTCATTTTTATTCAGCACTGGTACAATACTATTTCTTCAATTTATGCACATGATAGGATATATATTCCATCCACAAGTTAGCAAACTTATAGGCAGTTGTTTCACTTTCATCACTTCCTGCTTCAGAACACATAAATTCCTCTAGGTTTCTTGACTGGGCTTTTCATGAGACTTCTTTCCAAACACATTATTTTTAATTTCCATGATCACTTTTGAAGCAAAACTCACACACTCTTCATGATAAACCATAATCCTAATATTACCATTAGATGTATTAGTGGTTGAAATGAATGTATGTATATCAATATAAGATTTCCTGTATATTTTCAGATATCAATGGAATCCATTATTTAAATTTGGAACCCATTGTATTATTTATTCACATTATGGTCTATTCATGCATTATCTCTATATTCAGAGTCACAGGATATACCTATTTGTACCCCCAATACTAATTTATACATCTTCAAAATATTGCTCCCAGAAATGGTGGAAGAAATACTCACGTCACCTTATCTACATATACATTTTATCACAGTAATATTCTGGACACAAAAAGCAAAGATGACACTTATTATTTTACCAATGTAAAGGTCAGGCGAGTGTCCGAGGAAGAGACTACCAGAGACTGTCTCATGCAACAGCCAAGGATTTATGGGGGTCCAGCATGCTGGGGTCAGAGCTCCCTTGAATAGAGCACAGAGTCCTGAGAACAGCTTAAGCAGAGCTTATATACTTTCCTTGGAGAGGGCAGATAGGAAAGTTTATTGATGGGTCAGGGCGAGTGGGCGGTTTGCGTCCAAATGGGTGAGGAAGTACATTCTGCAGTTTTGCAGTTGGGTACAGCACTTTCAGGGAACTAGATTAGCAAACAGTTCTCAAGACATCAACAGTGTTTTGTTAAGCATACCGAAAAACTGGAAGTGACAAGTACCTATTTTATTAACCTTTCATTCCCCACTTCTTCTTTTGGTTACTTTTAATCATAAAAATGATCATTGGGGGTGTCACATTTTATGTTTACTAGTGTGGTATATTGTTTTCTGATTACCATAAGTTTAACTTGTCCAATTTGAGCATGGAGAAAGAAAACTACACGGTTGATCAAACAGGGTCCTACAATTACCAATAATATGAGGATTATTAATGGACCGGCCAGGGCTGATGAAAATGTAGTTAATGAGGGGGCTTTGTGAACCAAGACTCAAACCACCTTTTTTGGGCCTCTCTCTCTTGTTGATGCTCTTCAAGGCATCTTCTTAATTTAATCATAGATTCTTTTACAACTCCAGTATGGTCGGCATAAAAACAACATTCTTCCCTCAATGCAGGACGAAGGCCCCTTCTCTCATGAAGAGGAGGTCCAACCCTCGACTGTTCTGTAGAATAACTTCAGAGAGAGAGGTTAAAGATTCGTGTAAAGCTGTGAAGGAGGTTTTTAATATCTTTAAGTTTTGGTCTATTACTGCTTCTAATTGGGTCATTTGTTGTGTCCCATGGACCAGGGCAGTGGTTCCTGTGCCCACCCCTGCAGCAACTCCTATTCATAATAGGATGACTAAAGTGAGGGATACAGGTTCCTGGCAGAACCGGGTTGTTTGCCCCCCTATTTGATATTTAAATGTACCTGCGTCATGATAGAGCACTCTGGAAAACATCTGCACCATTACATAATTAATCACATCTGTTGACCATTTTATGAAAACATAAACAATGTTTAAGTGTATAGAATTGTACTGCTGTAGAGATGGACAAGGCAAGGTACCTAAGATAGCACAGAAGACAGGGAAACAGTCTTATTTGGTTGCATCCGGATTTAGAGGGCATTGCTTCTGTTGTAATCAATTAATCCCTGAACCCAAAGTTTAGGTTGTTTCAGAATTTTGTACCCAGCATGTAAGGGAAGGGGCTCAGAAGTTCACAGTCTGCAGAAGTTCACAAAAAGCAGTTTTTGTTTCTGTTTTTTTTTTTTTCCTCTGTTCTGGGAAAGTTAACTTCTTAAGGACACCTGGGAGGGGGAGAGCTTTTTTCTTCTTTTTTTTTCTTTTCCTCCCTGCCAGCTGTTACCATGGAGCCCAGTTGGTAACTTCTATATCTTAGAAATGTAGCCATCTCTATGAAGCCCCAGCTCTAGGGCAGAGGCCTTCTTCATATATTTTGTTAAAAACTACTAAGGGGGTGTCTAGCTTAGGAGTGCTGATTTTTCCAGCCAGTGGCCAAGTAGAACAGAGCAACACGAATAGAGGAAGTTTATCAACATTGAACTCTTTTATAGGAACTGTGTTGCTGAAAGGCTTAAAGTCAGCCATGGTGAAGACTTCTGGAGAAGGTCATTTAAGACTTTTCTGTGGGCCTGATACAGAGGGGAAGACAGGGAAGGCAGGGGATGAGAGCAGCTCCGTGGATCTGAGGATGAGGAAAAAGAGATATAAAAGAATTATGGGAAAGGGGTTTGGGATTTTCCTGGCAACAAAACTTGAGCAGTAGAACAGGTAGAGCAGAGGGGAAGACGGGAGTGAGTATCCCAAAAAGCCTGTGAGGGACTTTAAATTCTTAGTAACCTGTTTTCAGTGATGACAAAGCAACTTTAAATGCCATTTTAATTACATCTTTGATAGGCGTCTGAGGGCACTCCTTAGCTGGTTTGAGCTTTGGGTTAGCTGGTAAGAGGACCTGGTGGGACCCGGTGTGGGCACTGACAGGAGGAGAGAGGAGTGAGTGGGTGGAAGGGTACCTCAGTACCTGCAAGCTCAGCAAGGGGCAATGGTCTGAGAACCGACAAAAATTTGGGTTTTTGATCTAGTAACTGGAGCTGAGAAATCAGGTTGCTGATGTGGGAGTGACAGCAGAGAGTCTGGGGCAGAAGGCTGCGGGTGAGTATCTATTGGAGAAGCATAGTTCAGGATTTGAGCATAGGAGGGAAAAGGCCTACACGTAGGGGAATTTCCTTCCACACTTTTGAGCACTTGTCGAAGTTGAAAAGGTCACGCAAAATTTGAGGATCTAGAGACCCTTCTGGTGGCCATCGGTTTTTGTTATCTAACTGGTAATATGGCCAATGCTGTGTACTGAATTTGATGAGGAGTTTTGCTTCCACCAGGTAGCCCCTGTATCCTCACATCCCCATTATTTACAGAAGAAGTTGGCTTTTCCCCCACACAGTCGTGGCTGTTTTTGGCTTTGGTAGTCCGCCAGGCAAACATAGTAATCTAGGCTAGCCAACCTGCATCTGGCTCGCGTGTCCCTACATCCATAATGTTTGTTTCCATTATCTATTGTATGGAAAGTATTTAATGGAATTTTTGGGGATCCTCTTCATCAGGGATTTCCCAATAGGAAAGACGTATAGCCAGCTGACAAATTTCTTGATGGAGAGATGGCCACCAGGTCCCTAAGTGGGCTGTATGTGCGATAGACCATACTTCTTGTCTAGTAGGATTTGTGATCAGCCATCGCTGCTGAACGGGTTGATGAGGGTTAGGACTACTGGTGACCAATTGGAGAGTCTATAGTCTTATTCACATGGTGAATATACAATTTGAAAATGTTACCAGTCTTTTTCATTTTTCAGCCAGATTCTGGACAGGGCACAGGCTTGAGATGAGAATTAGGAACCAGGAAGTGATTCCGTCTAACTTTAGCACTGTAGGTGTTATAAGTAGCACCTGGTATGGTCCTGTCCAGCCGGGTTCCAGGGATGACACCTGATGTTGTCTTATGTAGACAAAGTCTCTTACTTGATATAGATGTGGAGTACCCTCTTCAGCAGGTTGGTAGGCAGTGGCCAGCTGTTTCCACAGGTATTGCTGAGTTCCTTCCAGAACTTTAAGTCTGTCAAGCAAGGTGGTGTGGAAGGGATCGTTAGATCTTTGAGTTAGGGTTAGGTCCCTTACTGGAGATGGGGCCCCATAGAGAATTTCATAGGGGGTGAGGTTACACAAAGAAACAGAGGGAGTATTTCTTGCATGAAATAGTGCATAAGGCAGGAGCATAGTCCAATCTTTTATGCTACTCTTTAAGCTTAATTCCGTTTAGGTCTCTTTAATGGTTCTATTTAATTTTTTTACCTGTCCTGAACTCTGGGGTCTATAAGCACAATGTAACTTCCAATTAATCCCCAGGGTCCTGGCTAACCCCTGAGTTACCTGGGCCATGAACGCTGGTCAATTATCAGACCCTATTACCTTAGGCAGGCCGTACCTTGGAAAAATATCTTTCAGGATCTTCTTGACCACCATTTGCGCCTTTTTTTTTGGGGGGGGGGAGGCTTCAATCCATCCTGAAATATATCTACAAAGAGTAGGAGATATTTAAGTCCATACCATGCTTGCTTAATTTCAGTAAAGTCCACTTCCCAGAATTGTCCTGGTCTGGTTCCTCGTAGGTGCTTTCCTGCAGGAAAGTTGGAAGGGTAAGCATTAACCTATTGACAGACCCGACAGGCATTTTTTTACCTGTTCAGTTATTTCCTTTCACTGTGAGTCGGTTAGTGGAAAACTCTGTTCTTGATCCTTCAGGAATGCCTGCAATTTCTTTGAACCAAGGTGAGTGAACTGATGTACATTTTTAACGTAGTGTAGGGCTTTCTGAAATTTCAGGCTTTGCTCAGTGAAGTTGAGGAGTACAGTGTCAGTGTCCTTAGATATTATCAAAAGCTTGCTGGATCTCAGGGGTCCATTAGAATTGGGCATCTCCTTTAACAGCGGGTGTAAATGAGAAGTTAAGGACCCAAACACAGGAATCCTTAACCTGCAAAACCCAGCAGTCCCAAGAAACTCTCTGTGTTGTCTGCTGTTAGATGGGGGTGGTTTCTGCACAACCGTTTGATTTCTGGGCTCAGTGAGCCATCGTTTATTGCCCCTAAAGGAATAGCCCAGGAAGATTACTTCTTGCTGGCAAATTTGGGCCTTTTAGGAAGAAGCTCTATACCCGAGTTGAGGAAGCTCACATAATACTGCTTGGGTCCCAGATTCACAGATATCCTTGGTGTTGGGTGCCAGTAGCAGGTCATCCACGTATTGAAGCTGGGTGACTTCGGGGTGCGTAGTTCTGAAGCTGTTGAGATCTCTTTGGAGGGCTTCATCAAAGAGAGTGGGGGAGTTTTTCAACCATTTTGGGGAGTCTAGTCCAAGTTAGTTGACCACACGTTCCAGTTTCTGGGTCTACCCACTAGCAAGCAAACAGCAACTGACTATATTTATGCAGAGGCAAGCAAAAGAAAGCATCTTTTAAGTCCAGAACAGTATACCATTTCCTCTCAGGGTTCAGAGTGATAAGCAGATTGTACGGATTAGGTACACTGGGGTGAATGTCCTACACTCTGTTGTAGGTCTCTCTTATGTCTTTAATGGGGGATAGTCCCCGGCTCCTGGCTTTTTATACTGGTAGCGGGGGAGTGTTTTAGGATGATTGACAAGGCCTTAGGACCCTAAGGCCAGATATTTCTGAATATGGGGCCTTATCCCATCTTTAGCTTTTTTGCTCAGAGGATATTTTTTGACATTGATTGGGGAGGCTGAGGTTTTGAACTCCACTGTTTTTGGAGGTTGTTTCATGGCTAGTCCTAACCCAGCAGTTTTTTTCCAGGCATCTGGGTAATCTGTTATCCATTTCTGGGGTAGCTTGCCTGTTTGATCAGTCTTGGGGGGTGTGAAGAGTTGCTGTTCATCTTCTACTGACATATTTAAAGCCGTGAATATAGGAGTTTATACTAAAGGATTTAGAAATATCATTTTGGGGCCTTCATGGTTAAAAGTCATTTTGGCCCGGAGCTTGGTGAGCAGATCTCTGCCCATCAATGGGGCCAGGCATTCTGGGATTATTAGGAAGGAGTGTTGGATTTTTCCTTTCCTCATGTCCATGGTTTTCTTAGTTGTCTAATTCCCATATTTACTGGTGTTAGCACTTTGAACTAGAGAGCTTTTATTTGATAGAGGGCCCAGTGGGGCCTTAAGGACTAAGTATACTGCCCCTGTATCCACTTCAAAGTTTACTGGGGTCCCCTCCACATCAAAAGTTACCCTGGGTTTATTGGGAGTCTAGCAATCTGGGGCTCAGTGCTCACTTGAATAGAGCAGAGAGCAATGAGAACAGCTTAAGCAGAGCTTATATACTTTCCTTGAAGAGGGCAGGGAGGGAAGCTTATTGATGGGTCAGGGCGAGTGGGCGGTTTGCGTGCAAACAGGTGAGGGTGTACATTCTCTGTTTGGCAGTCAGGGACAGCACATTCTGGGGAAAAAATTAGCAAACAGTCCTCAAGGTTTCAACAGTGTTTTGTTAAGCATACAGAAAAACAGGAAGTGACAAGTACCTATCTTATTAAACTTTCACCAAATCCTAAATGGAAAGTGAGCATGGATTTCTAAAAACATCCATTTCCAGGTTGCTTAATGCTCGCAAATCAATCCTATTGGTGACTACATATTTGTTGCTTTCTAAGATTATATATTCAACCTCAACCCTGTTGAAAATGACTAATACTAACCCTCACTTTATGCTTTTCCTGATTTCCTAATGTCTCCATTGATATCTGCTTTCATACATATTTTCCTGAGTTCATCATTGTGACTGACTCTTTACATGTGCTGAAATTTACATTCACTCTCTATCCGAAACCCTATTGCTACAGAACTTTTGTTCGAAATCCTATACTCACTCTTTTTTCTATACCTACCAACTATCTTCCTAATCCTACCGACTATCCCTTTTTGACTGGAAATTCTCTTTGACAATCAATCATCCAAGGTACAAGGTCCTATGCCATTGTATATCAATTTATCTGAGACATCTGTGCAGAATATAATTCAAAGCTAAGTATCCCAATCAACAGCCCAATGCCCTTCTTGGATTCAAACCTTATCTAGATTTCTGTTTTCATACTTATATTTCACCTATATATTCTCGTAAATATCGCGAGTTCCCAATACCATTGTTCATTCCTCAGTATGATTTCTAACCTAAATCAAACCTGTTATTACTCTAACCATACACTGTACCCTCAAACTAACTGTACAGAAGAGCCGGGAGAGAGTTTGTCTTACAATACAGTAATGTAGGGGCTCTTCCACCTGCTGAGAACATCAAAGGTACAAGCAGAAATGATACCCTGGAGAAGTTGCAGGCAGCTATGAAGGACCTAATAGAGCAAAAGTCATCTTCCATGACAAACAACCTGGTCAGTATTAAGGGATGTGTCTGAATCAGCCTCTCCTTTCTTAATGTAGAGAAGATTGATCAAACCATGCCGGTGTGGAGAGCTGTTCCCAGGTGCCTATGGTTGACATACCATTCTAACTTGTGAAAGTGTCACAGGAAGTAGTGGCAGCCTCCATCTCATGGGAACCTTGGATGAATCTGGTAGGACAAAGTGGTTGCCAAGGCAGTGACCTCATTCAGTTCCTGAAGGAAGTGACCTCACCTCACTTTCCTGGTGATGGAAATCTCTGAATTTGGGATCCAGGAAGCCAGGCACCGAGAGCCAGTCCAAGTCCCAATCCCAGTGGTCTCACTTGTTTGGATTTACCAAGGACAGAGTCAGTCTTCCTTGGTACCTACTGATATGAGGATTGCCAAATGCCTGAAGAGCTCTGAAGAGGGGCCTTTACTGAGAAAGCAGGTAGTGGTTCACCGCTGGCTGTTGACAACTTCACAGAGTTGGCCAAGGAGACCAGATCTGAGACAGTACAGGCCATTTTAGGGGAACATAGTATGGCCCACTATTCAGAGGACACTCCAGATAGTCACAGACCTACTTGAGTTAAGGAGGTGCCTTTGTGGGTGTGGGTGTGAGTTTGTGGTTTTGTCTCATGTTCTGAGAATAGGTAGGAAAGGCTGTTGTTTTGATTGGAGTGGACTGTTTCTAGAAAGTCGTTTGACTAGGCGAGTGCTTCTATGTCTGTGTATCCCACTCTGTCCATGGTTGTAGACATTCGAAAAGAGAATGTATCAATGTATGTGTCCTGTCTAGTGGAAAACTTTCCAGCATTCATCAGGCCTAGTTGATGAATGGACTGTGGCTTTCCTTATGGATGGGCAACACCTACTAACTTCCTAAGTTCCTGTTTTCTTCCTGAATTCTGGCCACTCTCCAGAATAGCCTCATAGTTTTGTGTCCAAGATACATACCACCCCCAAGCTCTGTGACATGGCCATGTACTTGATAGCTATAGGAAATGGGAACATCTTAGAAAACTCAGACATCATTGTGACCAGTAAATGCTCAGTGAAGAACCCATATTTTGGTTCATTTGCTTACCTATTGTTCTGTTGCCCTGAATGTCAGGAAGGTCTTTGCCTCAGGCCACCCCTTTGTGAAGCCTGAATAAAACAGTTTTAAAATGGAAATAAATGGGAATAACTTGTGGTTCTTTGCTTTGGAAAGGGATGTGTTTGAATCAGCCTCCTAGCCCTGTATGAGGTTGTGGCTTAAATTTTCAGCACATGATGGATCTAAAGATAGATACCATGTGTGCAATCAAAACCATAATGGCAAAAATTCAGTAATTGTGGATGAGTCTCTTGCCTTCCTCTGTTAGGTACCTGACCTCTATCAAGTGAGACAGGGATCCTTTTGGTCAAATGAGTTTTTCAAAGTCCTGCAGAGGTGCTTGTGTTTTCTCGTGACTCCAAATCACATAAAACAATCTATACCTGAGAGTCAATAGTGCTCAAATTGGAGAAGCAGAGCAGTATTAACGGCAGGCCTATTTGATCACTTCTGGTTCACAGGAAGGGTGTCCAGGCCACCCTGACTTTAGGCAAATGAGGGGCACGGGAGAATATTTTGGACACTGTCTTGGGATGCGTCCCGCATGGAAACCTCCAGCCAGAGTTTATGATGAGTGTCTATATTTAACAAGATGAGGGCCATGTGGGAGTGTTTTGGTTTTAATTGTGGTCATTCGTGTGGCGGTTGGAAGAGATGACTGGATCCAAATGGGCTTGAACTATGGTGTCATTCCCCTTAGAGACTGAGTTCTGGAACTTACCTCAGAGAAATATTGCCATGAATTGTGTTGGGATTTAGGAGGCCACGCATGAGAGTCACCCTTGGAAACTGAGATCTAGGCCCAGTGTCGCTTTCCACAGAGCACTGGGAATCTCAGGAGGATATCACACAATTTTATTCTGAAAAACTTGTCAGACATATTTGATAGTCAAAACACACATGGACCTCAATTGTAGACCTCAATGGGCCTTGCTTCATGTGACCTTTTGGCCACTCTTTGGGAAGCCTTGCCTGTGACAGTTCTCCAGAGCTTTCATTGAAATGAGCTTCCTCACCATTAAATAATTTCTGAATGAATTGAAACCCACAGTGTCTCCAACTTCATCATTGAAAATTGGCTAGATAAATACCATGAAATTTTTGAAATTACCTTGACCAGGTGGCACTGGAGAACATTTGGATGTCCAGTTGCTGATCATGAGTGTACCAGACAGTGTGTTGATTGACTGGTTTTCATGAAAATGGTGTAGAAAAGAGATGCCAGTCATTTGAAGCCTGTTGAGTAATGGGCCCAGAGCGGGGGTGAGCAAGTGTGTGATAAAACATCTGTGGTGGGGTCATGTGGATCTGCCATTGGCTTCCAAATGGCTTGAGACTGACATGGTGCAGCCAGCAGATCCTGTATGTAAAGACATCTGGTTATATAGAGAGGTTTCAGGGCAATGTTCAAAATCAGGTTTCTATGGTCAAGGGAGCAACCTATGTGGTATACAAGCCCTGTTGGTGCATTCTCCTGCAGACCCTGACCCACCACACGTGAAAGAACTTCCTCCAGCCCTTTGTCCCAGTTGAACTCCTTGTATTTCATGAAGCAAATACCAAACTCCGAGTGCAGTATCAAGAAACGTTTTGAAAAGTGGAGGATGACCTAATGGCTTAGCAGTCTACATGGGGAGACACTTAGACCCAGTGGCCATAGTTTACCTACAAAGAGAGAAATCAACACTGCTGCTTCATGTTCATTGGAGAATTATAAACCATGTCCTCCAGGTCACAGATGTGCAGACCAAGCTTTGATTGTCTCACTAGAAAGGAAGCTAAAGCTCCTGACAACAACATATATTTCAAGTGCCCAACCTAGAGGCAGTTTCTCCAGAAGTCTTTAGGCTGGTAAATCTCCATGTTTGTGGAGATTTTACACTTTCCCTTACTTTTGGAAACTCCTCTACCAACTCCAAGGTTGTGAACTCCTGAACATTTTTCATTTCAGATATGCATTCAAAGATTGTCTAACTCTTCTCCTCTAAATGTGTCTTACTTGGGGTGAAGGTAATGTCAAGGCATTGTTCTGAATGGGAAAATTTTTGTGTAGCACACATTTGCATACACATTGATTCATTTTACAATTTTCCATTTGAAATACTGAATTCTTGACACTATCTCATACCCTACTAGACTCTGACTACTAATCCTAATATGATGGAGAAAAATACCCAAACAGAATGAAAATACAAGCAGTTTACAGCAGGCATGGTGTATTGTTGGACTTCCTTTTTGCATGATAGAGGGTAGGTATTCTAAATCTACTCAATTTTTAATTGAAATAGTCCTCCATGTGTTTTTAATGTTAACAGATATGTAAATTCCTGTCTTCCTTTCTATGTAGCCTACTCAGCACATGTATTTTTATATGCAAATATAGAATCCTACGTGGTCTCACACGTACATTTTTTTGAGTTGGCTGACTGGGCAGAAACAAGTTGTGAGAAGAGATCTCGTAAACGCTGGTGGAACTGAAAATTAAAACTATGGGTGAGCTTCCCAGTAGAACAATTTATACATAAATCCATGTTCAGTAAAATAAATATATTTTCATCTGTGGATGATATATATTACTGATAAATTACGTTTGGCATATATATTGATACTTTTTAATGTATTTTTGTGTTTTTCTGTATATATATATATATATATATATATATATATATATACACACACACACACACTCTCCAGATTTTATAAAATATGAAATATATGTCTCTTATATACACTCCATCAATTCATTCATGTTCATGTATGTGGATTTATAATCAACTTTTCACAAGATTATTCTCAGAAATATTCATCTACCTGAAATACATATTTGTTTCCCAGTATGAGAACTAACTTCAATCAATGGTGCTTACAAATCCTAATATTTTTACAGTAACAGACCCAGTTTAACATCAATGCAAGTAGATTCCTATGGGACTTAATGTCTATTTTGACCTTTATTTTAATTCAACACTGGTACATTAGTATTTCTTCAGTTTTTGCACATCATAGGACATATATTTCATCCACAAGTTAGCAAATTAATAAGAATTTGTTTCACTTCCTGCTTCAGAACACATGAATTCTTCCATGTTACTTGACTGGTCTTTTCATGAGACTTCTTTCCAAACACATCATTTTCGATTTCCATAATCAATTTTGAAGCTAAACTCACACACTCTTCATGATAAACTATAACATTAATATTACCATTAGATGTAAAACTGGTTGGAATGAATGTATGCATATCAATATAAAATTTCCTGTATATTTTCACATTTCAATTCAATCCATTATTTAAAGTTGGAACCAGTTATGTTATTTATTCACTGTATGGTCTATTAATGCATTATCTCTATATTCATAAACACAGTGTACACCTATTTGTCCCCCCATTACTAATTTGTACCTCTTCAAAATATTGCTCCCAGAAATGGTGGAAGAAATACTGATGTCACCTTATCTATATATACATTTTATCACAGTAATATTCTGGACACAAAAAGCAAAGGTCAAACTCATGATTGTATCAAAGCCTAAATGGAAAGTGAGCATGGATTACCAAAAACAACCATGTCCTGGTTACCTAATGCTCTCAAATGTCAATCCTATTGATGACTACATATTTGTTTCTTCCTAAGATTATATATTCAACCTCAAGCCTGTTGGAAATGTATAATTCTATCACTCACTTTACACTTTGCCTGATTTCCTAATATCTCTATTGATATCTGCTTTCCTACATATTTTCCCTAGTTCATCATTGTGACTCATACTTCACATATGCTGACATTTACATTCACTCTCTACCCGAAACTCTATTGCTAAAGAACTTTTGGTCCAAATCCTATACTCACTCTTCTTTATAAACCTACTGACTATCTTACTAATCCTACTGACTATCACTTTTTAACTCGATGTTCTCTTCAACAATCAATCATTCAAGGTAAAAGGTCCTATGCCATTTTATATCAATTCATCTGAGACACATGTGCAGAACATAATTCAAACCTAAGTATCCCACTCAAGGGCCCAATGCCCTTCTGGCTTCATATCTTACCTACATTTCTGTTTTCATACTTATATTTCACCTATATATTCTTGTAAATATCACAGGTTCCCAATACCATTATTCATCCGGCAGAGAGATTCCTAACCCAAATCGAACATGTTATTAACCCTAAATATACACTGTTACCTCAATCTAACTTTACAGAAGAGGAGGGACAGAGTTTCTCTTTAAATACCGGAATGTAGGGAATCTTCCACCTGCTGAGAACATCAAAGGTCCATGTAGAAATAATCCCTGGAGAAGATGTAGGCAGCTGTGAAGTTCCCGAGAGAGCAAAAGTCATCTTCCATGGCAAACAACCTGGTGAGGATGAAGGGATGTGTCTGTATCAGCCTCTATCAACTTAATGTAGAGAAGATAGACCAAACCAGGCCTGTGTGAAGAGGTGTTCCCAGGTGCCTATGGTTGATATACCATTCTAACTTTTGAAAGTGTTACAGAAAGTAGGAACAGCCTCCATCTCATGGGCCCTTAGAAGTAACTATTTGGACAAAGTTGTTGCCAAAGCAGTGACCTCATTCAGTTTCTGAAGGAAGTGACCTCACCTCACTTCCTTTGTGATGGAACTCTCTGAACTTGGGATCCAGGAAGAATGGCACCCAGAGCCAGTCGCAGTCCCAGGCCCAGTGGTCTCACTTGCTTCAATTTACCAAGGACAGAGTCAGTCTTTCTTAGTGCCTACAGATGTGAGGATGTTCAAATGCCAGAAAAGCTCTGAAGAGGGGCCTTTCCTGAGAAAGCAGGTAGTGGCTCACCCATGGCTAATGACAACTTCACAGAATTGGCCAAGGAGACCAGATTTGAGACACGACAGGCCATTTTGGGGGAATATAGTATGGCCCACCATTCAGAGGACACTCTGGGTAATCACAGAACTACTTGGAGCAAAGGTGGTGCCTTTGTGGGTGTGGGTGTATGTTCATGGTCTTGTCTCATGTTCTGAGAATAGGTAGGAAAGACTGTTTGTTTGGATTGGCGTGGACTGTTTCTAGTTAGTCGTTTTGCAATGCGAGTGCTTCTATGTCTGTGTATCCCACTGTGTCCGTGGTTGTAGACATTAGAAATAAGAATGCATCAAAGGATGTGTCCTGTCTAGTAGAAAGCTTCCCAGCATTCATCTTGCCCAATTTATAAATGGACTGTGGCTTTTGTTATCAAAGGGCAACACCTGATATCTTCATAAGTTTCTGTTTTCTTTCTGAATTCTGGACACTCTGCAGAATAGCTTCATGGTTTTGTGTCCAAGATATTTACCACCTAAAAGCTCTGTTATATGGCCATGTAGTGGGTAGCTAGTGTGACCAGGAAAGTCTCAGTGGAGAAACCCTGATTTGGGCTTTTTGCTTACCTATTATTCTGTTGCCCTGAATATCAGGAAGGTATTTACCACAGGCCAATTCTTTGTGAAGCCTGAAGAAAAAAGTTTTCAAATGGAAATGAATGGACATCACCTGTAGCTCTTTGCTTAATTGCTTTGGAAATGGTTTTGTCTGAAACAGCCTCTTGGCCCTGTGTGAGGCTGTGGTTAGATTCTCAGCACCTGATGGATCCCATGTGTTCATCCAAAACCAAAATGATCAAAAGAGCAGTCATTGCGGATGAAGTCTCTTGCCTTCCTCTGTAAGGTTCCTGACCTCCATCAAGTGAGAAGAGGGATTCTTTGGGTCAAATCCATTCTTTAAAGCCAAGGAGAGGCAAGCCCAAAGGTGCTTGCATTTTCTCATGCTTCCAATTCACATAAAGAATCTAAACCCCACAGTCAGTCGTCCTCAAATTGGAGAAGCAGAGCAGTATTAACGGCACACTATTTGATCACTCCAGGTTCACAGGAAGGTGTTCAGGCCACCCCGACTTTAGGCAAATGAGGGGCAAGGGAGCTAACTTTGGACACTATCTTGTTCTGCATCCCTCATGGAAACCTCCAGCCAGAGTTTATAATGAGTATCTATATGGAAGAAGATGAGGGCCTTGTGGGAGTGTTTGGGTTTTAATTTTGGAAGTTTGTGTGGCGGTTGAAAAAGATGACTGGCTCCACCTGGTCTTGAACTCTGGTGTGATTCCCTTTAGAGACTGAGTTCTGGAACTGACCTCAGAGAATTATTGCCATGAGTTGTGTTGGGATTTTAGGAGGCCATGAATGACAGTCGCCCTTTGAAACTGAGATCTGTGCCCAGAAAGGCTTTCCACAAGTCACGAGGAATCTCAGCCAGAATATCACATGATTTTATTCTGAAAGACTTGGCAGCCATAGTTGAGAGGCAAAACACACATGATCTCACATTGCAGACCTCAATGGGCCTGGCTTCATGTGACCTTTTGGCGACCCTTTGGGAAGCCTTGCCTGTGAGTGTTCTCCAGAGCTTTCATTGAAATGAGCTTCCTCAACATTTAAAGGTTCCTGAGTGAATTGAAAATCATAGTGCCTCCAACTTCATCCTTGAAAAATGGCTAGAGAAATACCATGGAATTTTTGAAATTTTCATGACCAGGTGGCACTGGAGAACTTTTTGATGCCCAGTTGCTGATCATGAGTATACCAGACAGTGCCTTGATTGACTGCGTTTCTTAAAAATGGTGTAGAACAGAGATGCCAGTAAGTTGGAGCCTGCTGAGTAGTGGGCCTAGAACAGTGGTGGGCAGGTGTGTGATAAAACATCTGTGTTGGGGCCATGTAGATCTGCCATTGGCTTCCAAATGGCTTGTAACTGACATGGTGCAGCAAGCAGACCCTTATATGTAAAGGCATCTTGTTATATGGAGAGGTTTCAGGGCAATGTTCAGAATCAGGATGCTATGGTCAAGGGGTCAAACTATGTGAAATAGAAGCCTGACTGGTGCATTCTCCTGCAGACCCTGAGGCACCACATGTGACAGAACTCCCTCCAGCACTCTGACCAAGTTGAACTCCTTGTATTGTGAAGCAAATAACAAACTCCCAGTGCTCTACTAAGAAAAGTAGAGCATGATCAATTAGCTTCACAGTCCACACAGATTGACCCTTAGACTCCAGTTGCCACAGTTTACCTACAAAGTGAGAATTCAGCACTGCTGCCTCATGTTCATTGGAAAATAAGATACCATGTCCCCCAGGTCACATAGATGCAGACCAGTTTTGATGCTCTCACTATAGAGGAAGCTAAAGCTTCGGACCACAACATACATTTTAAGTGCCCAAACTCAGAGGCAGTTTCTCAATATGTATTTAGGCCTGCAGAGCTCCATGTTTGTGGAGTGTTTACCCTGTCCCTTACTTTTGGAAACTCCTCTACCACCTCCAAGCTTGTGAACACCGAGAATATTCCATTCCAGATATGTATTCACAGATTTTCTAACTCTTCTCCTCTAATTGTGTCTTATTAGGGGAGAAGGTAATGTCAAGGCATTGTTCTGAATGAGAGTGGGAAGATTTTTGTATCACACATATTTGCAAACACAATGGGTTTATTTTCCTATTTTCTATTCGAAATACTGAATCTCTGACACTAATCCATAACCTACTAGACTCTGACTACTAATCCTAATATGATGTAGAATAGTAACCCTAACAGAATGGAAATACAAACAGTTCAGAGAAGGCATGGTGTATACTTGGACTTCCCTTTTGCATTATATGGGGTTGGAGTTATAAATATAGTCAATGTTTATTGAAATATTTCTCCATGTGTTTTTAACGTTAACAAATATGTGAATTCCTCTCCCCTTTCTCTGTCACCTATTCAGCACATGTATTTTTATATGCTCATATAGAATACTACCTGGTATCACACAGACTTTCTTCTGAGGTGGCTGACTTGGCAGATACAAATTGTGAGAAGAGATCACTCCTCCTAAACCCTTTTGGAACTGAAATTTCAACCTATGGGTGAGCCTCCTAGTTGAACAACATTATACATAAATCCATTTTCAGTAAAATGTATTTTTTTGGATATGTGAAGGATATATATTTCATTTTGAATTTCGATTGGCATATATATTGCTACTTTTTAATGTCTGTGAGTGTGTTTCTGTGTGTATATATATATATATGTATATATATATATATATATATATATATATATATATATATATATATCACTCTCCAGATTTTTCAAAATATGAAATATATGTGTCTTATTATACACTCCCTAAAATCATTCATATTCACGTATGTGGATTTATAATCAACTTTTCACAAGATTATTCTCAGAAATTCAGATTATTCATTCACCTGAAATACATATTTGTTTCCTAATACTGAAAACTAACTTCAGTAAATGCTGCATACAAAGCATAATATTTCATCATTGCCTCATGGCCACGAATAGAGTGCATCACACCCAGTGTAACGCGCCACTGCACAGGTGAATAACGAGATAGAACTACAAAAAACTATCTTGTTAAGAACTTACAGCAAAATGGGGGTGCACCAAAACCTATAAGAAAGAATTTTAGCACTGAGATCTGGTAATTGGGTCTGAAAAACGAGCCAAATGTGCAACCGGAGATCCGGTCTGACTGATCCTCAAAACAATAGAGTGTCTGGGTTCCAATAGACACCCTCCACACCCAACAAATGACAGGCCCAGAATACAGATTGAACTGCAGAGAAGCATCACTCAGGGGAAATCTAGTCTAGCAGGAGAAACCAGGACTAGCAGGAGAAACCAGGGGACTAGAGGCCAGGCTCTTCTGACTGGGAAGCTGGAGAACACAGAAGCGCAGGTGACAGTCCACCTGCTGTCCGCGTGACTGGGCGTCTGGAGAACACCGGCGCGCAGGACACCGACTGCGCCACTGGGTGGCTAGTGATTGCCCACCCGCCAGTGACCTAGAGCTGAAACCAACTGGAGACAGTCCAGTTCCATCCCCGTATTCGAACATTTCGGCAAGGAGCCTGGGCCCGCCAAAGCAGAGGGGTGACGTCACTGGAGCTCGGCCTTCGGAATTCCCTACAAGTGGAATCCACTTTAGCAGGCATAGTCTACCAACACAAAGGAGAGACAACAGAGATACACAACACCGAAACAAATCTATAGAATAAAACAGAAACACAGCAATCAAATAGAGCTGGAAAGTAACATGAGCATCATGAAAAAACAAGGGAAAGAAAGGAGTACAAACAATGCAGGACAACTTAATTCTACAGGAGGACCTAGAAGCATCAGAAACAGGGATAGGGAAAGAACTTAAGGCATTCCTAACTCAGATGGAAAGGAATATTAGAGAAGACATGAGGCAGCAAGTCCAAGCAATAAAAGTATATTTTGAAAATGAATTAAACAAACAAACTCAAATGGCAAACAACGAGCTTTACCAGGAGATAGAGATCTTAAAAGAAATCAAACAGTAATACTAGAAATGCAGGAAAGTATTAACCAAATTAAAAACTCAAACGAGAATATTACAAATAGACTAGATCAAGCAGAAGTCAGAATATCAGATAATGAAGACAAAGTTTATCAACTTGAAAAGAATATAATCAACACAGAAAAGAGGCTTAAATCCCACTAGCAATCTATTCAAGAGATATTGGATGTCATAAAAAATGAGAGTCATTGGGATAGAAGAAGGCATAGAGATTCAAACCAAAGGAATGGAGAACATATTAAATAAAATAATTCTAGAAAACATCCCAGAGATGAAAGATGGATCGGATTGTCAAATCCTGGAAGCCTACAGGACCCCAAACATTCAAAATCATAATAGACAAACTCCAAGACATATAATTATGAAGATAGCCAACATACAGAACAAGGAGAGAATATTAAACACTATAAGAGAAAGGAGGCAGATTACATTCAGGGGAAAACCAATTAGGTTAATGACTGATTTTTCATCACAGACTTTGAAAGCGAGAAGATCCTTGAACAATGTATTTCAAATGCTGAAAAATAATGGATTCCAACCAAGAATACTGTATCCAGCAAAATTAAGGTTCAGATTTGAAAACGAAATTAAAGTCTTTCACAATAAACAAAAGCTAAAAGAATTCGCAGCCAGAAAACCAGCACTGCAAAGCATTTTGAGCAAAATACTACAAGAAGAGGAATTGATAAATAGTGCCGAAAACTAACAGCAGGAGGTATCTCAGTAAAGGGGGAGGAAAATAACCAAAAAAGTAAAAACTAGCCAAACTAAAACATAATAAATAAATAAACATGATTGGAAGAACAAATCATATTTCAATTGTAACCTTAAATGTTAATGGATTATATTCACCAATCAAGAGAATGGGCTAGTAACCTGGATCAAAAAAAAAATAAATCCAACAATATGCTGCCTTAAGGAGACTCATATGATAGGAAAAGACATACACAGGGTGAAGGTAAAAGGTTGGGAAAAATCATACCACTCACATGGCCCTCAGAAGCAAGAAGGAGTGGCCATACTCATGTGGAATAAAATCAACTTCAAACCTAAGTTAATCAAAAGGGATAAAGAAGGACACTATATTCTGTTAAAAGAAACCATCCACCAACAAGACATAACAATTATGAATTTGTATGCACCAAGCAATGGAGCTGCAATGTTCATAAAACAAACTCTCCTCAAGTTCAATAGCCAAATAGACTACAACACAATAATTATGGGTGACTTCAAGACACCACTCTCGGCATTAGACAGATTCTCTAGACAAGAACTGAATAAAGAAACTATCAAACTCAACAGCACAATTTGTAACCTAGACTTGAACGACATATATAGAATATATCAGCCATCATCAAGTGGATACACGTTCTTCTCAGTTTCACATGGATCCTACTCAAAGATAGACCATATATTATGCCATAGGGCAATTCTTAGTAAATATAAAAGCATAGAGATTATACCATGCACTATATCTGATAATAATGGAATGAAACTGGAAATCAATGATGAAAGAAGGAAGGAAAAATCCTACATCACATGGAAAATGAACAACATGCTACTGAATGATCAATGGGTTACAGAAGACATAATGGAGGAGATAAAAAAAATTCTTAGAGACAAATGACAATACAGACACAACATACGAGAATCGATGGGACACAATGAAAGCAGTTTAAGAGGGAAGTTCATTTCTTGGAGTTCTTTCCTCAAAAAAAGAAAAAAATCAACAAATAAATGAACTCACACTACACCTCAAAAACCTAGAAAAGGAAGAGCAAAACAACAGCAAATGTAGTAGAAGACAAGAAATAATTAAATTTAGAGCAGAAATCAACAAAATTGAAACAAAAAAAATTAAAAAATTTGATAAAACTAAAAGTTGGTTCTTTGAAAAAATAAATAAGATTGACAGGCCCACAGCCATGCTAATGAAGAGAAGAAGAGAGAGAACTCAAATTACTAACATACGGGATGAAACAGGCAATATCACAACAGACACTACAGAAATACAGAAGATAATTAGAAAGTATTTTGAAACACTATATTCCAATAAAATAGAAGATAGTGAAGATATCGATGAATTTTTTAAGTCATAAGATCTGCCCAGATTGAGTCAGGAAGACACACGCAATTTAAACAGACCAATAACAAAGGAAGAAATGAAAGAAGCCATCAAAAACTACCAACCAAAAGAAGCCATGGACCGGATGGGTATACAGCGGAGTTCTACAAAACCTTTAAAGAAGAATTAATACCAATATTTTTCAAGCTATTTTAAGAAAAACAAAAAGAAGGAGCTTTTCCAAATTTATTCTATGAGGATAAATCACCCTGATCCCGAAACCAGACAAAGACACTTCAAAGAAAGAAAACTACAGACCAATATCTCTAATGAACTTCGATGCAAAACTTGTCAATAAAATCCTGGCGAATCGAATACAAAAGCATATCAAAAAAATTGTGCACCATGATCAAGTAAGATTCATCCGTGGGATGCAAGGCTTGTTCAATATACGGAAATCAATAAATGCCATTCACCACATCAATAGACATAAAGACAAGAACCATATGATCATCTCAATAGATGCAGAAAAAACATTTGACAAAGTTCAGCATCACTTTATGTTCAAAACACTAGAAAAACTAGGGATAACAGGAACTTACCTCAACATTGTAAAAGCTATATATGCTAAACCTCAGGCTAGCATCATCCTGAATGTGGAAAAACTGAAGGCATTCCCTCTAAAATCTGGAACAAAACAGGGATGCCCTCTATCACCACTTCTATTCAATTTAGTTCTTGAAATACTAGCCAGAACAATTAGACAGACAAAAAAAATTAAAGGCATAAAAATAGGAAAAGAAGTATTTAAATTATCGCTATTTGCAGATGTCATGAAAATATATTTAACAGACCCCAAAGGGTCTACAATGAAACGGCTAGAGTTAATAAATGAATTCAGCAAAGTGGCAGAATATAAAATTAACACGCATAAATGAAAGGCATTCCTGTATGTCAGCAACACAACTTCTGAAATGGAAATGAGGAAAACCACTCCATTCACAATATCCTCAAATAAAATAAGATACTTGGGAATCAACCTAACAAAAGACGTGAAAGTTTTATATACTGAAAACTACAGAACCCTAAAGAGAGAGAGAGAAGAAGATCTTAGAAGATGGAAAAACAAAAGACCCAGAATAGCAAAAGCAACTCTAAACAGAAAATATGAATCTGGAGGTATAGTGATACCAGAGTTCAAACTGTACTAAAAGCAATAGTAACAAAAACAGCGTGGTACTGGTAACAAAATAGGCAGGTGGAACAATGGTACAGAATAGAGGACACAGAAACCAATCCTCAAAATTACAACTTTCTTATATTTGAAAAAGGGGCTAAAAGCATGCAATGGAAGTAGGATAGCATCTTCAAACAATGGGGTAGGGAAAATTGGGGAAAGGTGGGGCAAGGGAGAGAAGTGAACAACAGCAGATGAGGTAGAGAAAGAAGATGGGAGGGGATGGGAGGGGGTATAGTAGGGGATAGTAGGGGATAGGAAATGTAGCAGAATACAACAGTCACTAATATGACATTATGTAAAAATGTGAATGTGTAACCGATGTGATTCTGCAACTCGTATTTGGGGAAAATTGGGAGTTCATAACCCAATTGAGTCAAATGTATGAAAGATGATATAGGATGAGCTTTGTAATGTTTTGAACAACCAATAAAAAATAAATAAATAAAGGTTTAAAGTTGAGTGGGAAGAAATCAGCTAAAAAAGAGTTGAGATGCATTCATTTTGCTAAGCAGAAACTTTGTTTTGTGTACTTGTAACTATCACAAATTTATTTTACCAGAAAACTGGCTTTTAAAAATGCACATAATTGAGATTAAAGGATAATCCACTTACCTTCAAGAAAAACTCATAGCATTTCCTATATTTTTCATATTTTATTTTTTTGTGAATATTTTGTCATGGACCAGGTCTAGACTTAGGCTATTTTTCCAGAATACTACCTCATCTGACAAGTTGGTACAATGTGTTGGATTGTTCTTTTCATCTTTTATTTAATAGTTTCTAGATGATAATGTGTATTTTTCCATATGTTTGTTTGGACATACATACCCAACTATATCTTTGCATTTTCTGTTTTACTGGGGAAGAGACTCATCAAAAGCTCTTTATTATATGTATCAACAATCAAACATTTAGAGCATGCAATTATACATAATTTTGCATGAAAATATTTTTGTACCATTTTTATAAAGATTTAGAATTATTAATACTGTCCCTACTGTAATTAGTAACTCCTTACAAAAAGAATTAATCAATTGACTTTATATCAATTATGAATATGAAAATTACTAAAATAAGTATTTGGCAATTAATATGCAATTGATAGAAAGTGAAATCACAAGAAAGCCATTTAAAATGTCAGTGCATATGGTCCTTAAATAATAGGTTGTTGAAAAAAAAATTCTCTAATTCAAAAGAGTTAATATGCCATATTACAGCTAAATGTGATATAAAAACCTTAAATTATCAGTATTGATAAATAAGAATGATACCTGTTTACTTAAATATGTTTATTTGATTTTCACTGTAAGATGTTAATTCTGGAAGACTTGAGAATTAAGAAAGACTTTGTCTATATTATTTCTAACAGGCTAATCAAAGTACTTTTAAATATATATGTATATATATATATATATATATATATATATATATATATATGTAACACATATGCATGAATATAGATATATATATATATATATATATGTAACACATATGCATGAATATAGATACATATGCATAATAAATGTATTGTAATATATTTATCAGGTGGTTATAATTTTTAAATTTTCTCAAGAAAAGAATGACTATAAAAAACAGTTTTAAATGTAAATTTCATAGCATAGTACTGTTTGTAATGCTATGAGAGAAAAATACTTATGGAGGGAAAATGAAAAAGGAAGAGAGAGAAGGGGGAAAATGAGGAAGAAAGTGAGTAAAGAAGAGGGAGAGGAGTGTTTGATGAAAAGATAAAAGTGGAGGGGCTGGGTTTGTGACTCAGTGTTAACATGCTTGTCTAGCATGTGTGAGGCAGTGGGTTATATTCTCAGCACCACATACGAATAAATAAAATGAAGGTCTATCAACAACTGAAAAAATAAAAAAGGAGAAATATTACCAAAATTCCAAGATTTTATGAATGTTAAATACAAAAAATTATGTTGCATAGCCTTATGTAAATTCTAGACTCCCCAAAATAATCATTAAATGCTAGATTATTAGTGTTATAACTAAAAATCCATTGCTCTTTCTTCTACATTCTGTGGCATGCTAGTGCTAAAATAAATTGTATTATAACACCAAAATAAAATTCTAATATTTATACAGTAACTGACCCAGTTTAACATCAATGCAAGAAGATTCCTATGTGATATAATGTTTATTTTGACGTTCATTTTTATTCAACACTGGTACATTACTATTTCTCCAGTTAATGCACATCATAGGATGTATATTTCATCCACAATTTAGCAAATATATACACATTTGTTTTGCTTTCAATCACTTTTGCTTCAGAACACATGTATTCCTCCATGTTTCTTGACTTCTCTTTTTGTGACACTTCTTTCCATACACATTATTTTCGATTTCCATTATCACTTTTGAAGCAAAACTGACACACCCGTCATGATAAAACATAACACTAATATTACCATTAGATGTAAAACTGGTTTAAATGAATGATTGTACATCAATATAAGATTTCTTGTATACTTTCAGATATCAATTCAATCCATTATTCAAAGTGAAACCAGTTATATCATTTATTCACAGTATGGTCTATTCATGCATTGTCTATATATTGATAGACACATGGTACACCTCTGTGTACTCCCAACAATAATTTCTATATCTTCAAAATATTGCTCCCAGAAATGGTGGAAAAAATATGCATGTCAACTGATCTACATGTACATTTTATCACAGTAATATTCTGGACACAAAATGCAAAGGTCACACTTATGACTGTCCCAAAGCCTAAATGGAAAGTGAACATGGATTACTAAAAACATCCATGTCCAGGTTGCCTAATGCTCTCAAATGTCAATCCTATTGGTGATTACATATGTGTTTCTTCCTAAGACTACATTTTCAATCTCACACTGTTGAAACTGTCTAAACCTCTCACTCATTTTATAATTTGCCTGATTTCCTACTCTCTATTCACATCTGCTTTCCTACTTTTTTCCCCAGTTCATCATTGTGACTGACTCTTCACATGTGCTGACATTTATATTCAATCTCTACCAGAAACCCTATTGCTAAAGAACTTTTGGTCCATATTCTATACTCAATCTTCTTCGTAATCCTACCGACTATATTCCTAATCCTAGCAAAAATCCCTTTTTTAACTGGATGCTCTCTTCTATATTCAATCATCGAAGGTACAAGGATCTATGCCATTGCATATCAATTTATCTGAGACATATGTGCAGAACATAATTCAAAGCTAAGTATCCCACTCAAAGGCCAAATTCCCTTCTAGGATTCAAATCTTACCTAGATTTATATTTCAATACTTATATTTCACCTATATTTTCATGTAAATATCGCAGGTTTCCAATAACATTGTTCATCAAGCAGAATGATTCCTAACCCATATTGAACATGTTATTAATCCTAACCATACACTGTTCCTCAATCTAAATTTACAGAAGAGCAGAGACAGAGTTGGTATTACAATACAGGAATGTATGGATCTTCCACCTGCTGAGAACCTCAAAGGTCCATGTAGAAATAATCCCTGGAGAATGTGTAGGATGCTATGAACGACCTGAGAGGGCAAAAGTCATCTTCCATGGCAAAAAAACATGGTCAGGATAAAGGGTTGTGTCTTAAACAGAATCTCTCTTCTTAATGTAGAGAAGATGGACCAAACCAAGCCTCTGTGGAGAGCTGTTCCCCAGTACCTATGGTTGATATACCATTCTAACTTATGAAAATGTCAGAGGAAGTAGGTGCAGCCTCCATCTCATGGGACCCTTGGAAGCATCTGTTAGGACAAAGTGGTTGCCAACGCTGTGACCTCATTCAGTTTCTGAAGGAAGTGACCTACCTCACTTTCTTGGTGATGGAATCTCTGAACTTGGGATCCAGGAAACCAGGCACACAGAGCCAGTCCCAGTACCAGTCCCAGTGGTCTCACTTGTTTGGATTTACCAAGGACAGAGTCAGTCTTTCTTGGTACCTACTGATGTGAGGATGGCCAAATGCCAGAAAAGCTCTGAAGAGGGGCCCTTCCTGAGAAAGCAGAAAGTGGCTCACCAATGGATCCTCACAACTTCACAGAGTTGGCCAAAGAAAACAGATCTGAGACAAGACAGGCCATTTTGGGGTAACATAGTATGGCCCACCATTCAGAGGACACACTGTATAGTCACAGACCTACTTGGGGAAAGGAGGTGCCTTTGTGGGTGTGGGTGTGAGTTTTTGGTTCTGTCTCATTTTCTGAGAATAGGTGGAAAAGGCGGGTTTTTTTTGGTTTGGTGTGGACTCTTTATAGTAGGTCGTTTGACAAGGTGAGTGTTTCTTTATCTATGTATTCCACTGTGTCCATGGTTGAAGACATTAGAAAAGAGAATGCATCAAGGATGTGTCCTGTCTATTAGGAAGCTTCCCAGCATTCATCCTGCCCGATTTATTAATGGACTGTGGCTTGTCTTATAGATGTGCAACACCTACTAAATTCCTAAGTTCAGGTTTTCTTCCTAAATTCTGGCCACTCTCCAAAATAGTCTTATGGATTTGTGTCCAAGATATGTACCCCTCCAAGCTCTGTGACATGGCCATGTACTGGATAGCTAAAGGAAATGGGAGCATCTCAGAAAACACAGATATCAGTGTGACCAGTAATGTCTCAGTGGAAAAACCCTTCTTTTGGCCTTTTGCTTACCTATTGATCTGTTGACCTGAATGTCAGGAGGTCTTTGCCTCAGTCCACCCATTTGGGAAGACTGATGAAAACTGTTTTCAAATGGAAATGCATGCGCATCACCTGTCGCTCTTTGTTTAAGTGCTTAGGATAAGGATGTGTCTGATTCAGCCTCTTGGCCCTGTGTGATGCTGTGGCTTAGATTCTCAGCACCTCATGGATCTAAAGAAAGATTCCATGTGTGTATCCAAAACAAAAATGGTAAAAAACCACGCTGACTTTAGGAAAATAAGTGGCAAGGGAGCTCTTTTGAACACTGTCTTGGGCTGCGCCCCTCATGGAAAACTCCAGCAAGAGGTTATGATTAGTGTCTATATGGAAGAGGATGAGGGCCTTGTGGGAGTGTTTTGGTTTTAATTGTGTTTATTTGTGTGGTGGTTGGAAGTGATGACTGGGTCCACTTGGGCTTGAACTCTGGTGTGATACCCTTAGAGACTGAGGTCTAGAACTGACGTCAGAGAAGTATTGGCATGAATTGTGTTGGGGTTTTAGGAGGCCATGCATGAGAGTCGCTCTTGGAAACTGAGATCTTGGACCAGGGTAGCTTTCCACAGAACACTGGAAATCTCAGCCAGGATATCACATGATTTCATTCTGAAAGACTTGGCAGCAATAGTTGAGAGTCAAAACTCACATGGACCTCATATTGTAGACCTCAATGGGCCTGGCTTCATGTGACTTTTTGGTCACTCTTTGGGAAGACTTTCCTCTGAGAGTTCTCCAGAACTTTCATTGAAATAAACTTCCTCAACATTTAATGGTTCCTGAATAAATTTAAACCCACAGTGCCTCCAACTTCATCCTTTAAAAATGGCTAGATAAGTACCATGACATTTTTTAAATTCCCATGACCAGATGGCACTGGAGTAACTTTGGATCTTATGCTGTTGATCATGAGTGTACAAGACAGTGCCTTGATTGACTTGGTTTCATGAGAATGGTGTAGAACAGAGATGCCAGTAATTTGGAGACTGCTGAGTTGGGGCCTAGAGCAGTGATGTGCAGGTGTGTGATAAAACATCTGTGTTGGGGCCATGTGGATCTGCCATTGGCTTCCAAATGGCTTGTGACTGACATGCTGCAGCCAGCAGACCCTTATATGTAAAGGCATCTTGTTATATGGAGATTTTTCAGGGCAATGTTCAGAATCAAGTTGCTATGGTCAAGGGGGCAAGCATGTGCGATAGAAGCCTGGTTGGTGCATTTATATGCAGACCCTGACACACCACATGTGACAGAAATCCCTCCAGCACTGTGCCCCAGTTGAAATCCTTGTATTTCAAGAAGCAAATACCAAACTCCAAGTGCAGCAGCAAGAAACACCACGAAAACTGGAGGATTACCAACTGGGTTCACAGTCCAAACAGGGAGACACTTAGCCCCAAGTTGCCACAGTTTACCTACAAAGAGAGAATTCAGAACTGCTGCCACATGTTCATTAGGAAAATAAGAAACAACATCCTCCAGGTCACATAGATGAAGACCCAGCTTTGATGGTCTCACTACAAAGAAAGCTAAAGCTTCTGACAACAACGTATATTTCAAGTGCCCAACCTCAGAGGCAGTTTCTCAAGAAGTCTTTAGGCAAGCAGAGCTCCATGTTTCTGGAGTGTTTACCCTTTCCCTTACTTTTGGAAACTCCTCTACCACCTTCAAGGTTGTGAATTCCTGAGCATTTTCCATTCCAGATATGTATTAACAGATTTTCTAATTCTTCTCCTCTAATTGTGTCTTACTTGGGGTGAAGGTAATGTCAAGGCATTTTTCTGGATGAGAGTGGAAAGATTTTTGTTTAGCATATGTTTGCATACACATTGGATTCATTTTCCTATTTTCCATTTGAAATACTGAATCCCTGACACTAACCCATACTGTACTAGAATCTGACTACTAATCCTAATATGATGGAGAAAAAGAATCCTAACAGAAAAGAAATAGAAGCTGTTCAGAGAAGGCATGGTATATATTTGGACTTGCCTTTTGCAAGTAGGTGTTATAATTCTAGTCAATTTTTAATTGAAATAGTCCTCCATGTGTTTTTAAAGTTAACAAATATGTGAATTCCTGTCTCCCTTTCACTGTAGACTATTCAGCACATCTATTTTATATGCACATAAAGAATCCTACCTTTTATCACGTGTATATTTTTGTGCGGTAGCTGATTTGGCAGATACAAATTTTGAGAGGAGATCACTCCTCCTAGATGCTGTTGGAACTGAAAATTGAACCTATGGGTGAGCTTCCTAGGAGAACAACATTATACATAAATCCCTGTTAAGTAAATTGAATATTTTTAGATCTGTGAATGATGTATATTTCATGGTGAATTTGGATTGGCATATATGTTGCTACATTTTAAAATTTGTGTGTGTGTGTGTGTGTGTGTATACACACATACACACTCTCCAGATTTTTCAAAATATGAAATATATGTGTCTTATTTACACTCCCTAAATTCATTCATGTTCAAGTATGTGGATTTATAATCAACTTTTCACAAGATTATTTTCAGAAATATTCATCCACCTGAAATTCATATTTGTTTTCTATTACTGAAAACTAACTTCAGTGAATGGTGCATACGTATCCTGTTGATAGTCACAGCCGAAGGGGCCACAGCAAACTTCCAGGTGCCAGCAAACTTTCAGCTGCAGGCTGATGATTGGCTCACAGCGGCCTTAGCAACTTCTAGCTCATTGTCTCCTCTGTGGTGATGCTCATTGGAGATGCTCATTGAGATGTTTCCCCGCCTTTCAGACTTCCAGCTTATGATTGGCTCACAGCAGCCCCAGCAACATCTAGCTGATTGGCTCCTCTGCGGTGATGCTTATTGGGCTGTTTCCCTGCCCATTCAGACCATGGAGCTGCTCATTGGGGGACTTTTTTGGCTCTGCCCACGTGACCCAGCCAATCTGCCTCAAGAGCAGGAGGATTGTGAGAAGTGGATAGAGGCTTTTGTGGGAGGGAGAGGCTTTTGGGAAGCTGGTGTTGGGAGTTGGGGTTCTGAGGATTTTTCCTGAGAGGCTGTTTTGCTTGGCGTGTGTGGTTCTAAAAATAAAGTTAGTTTCTTTTGACAAGTGGATTCTGATTGTGCCCAGCCAGACAGCGGCATTTGGTGGCTCATATGGGGAGCGACTGAGGGTAACTGATAAGGTAAACTGCTCGCTCTTGAGGGCAGGGCGAGAGGATGGGTAGCCATTTTATGATTCCTATTTTGTTTTAAGTTGCCTGTCCCTGGAGATGAGTGAGATGGAAGAAAAACTGCTCACATCTGAGGAAAAACTATTTGTGTCTGAGGAACAGATAGGGAGAAAGGCTATAATAATTTTTTGTTGTTCCATTTTTATTTCGTTCTATCTCTTTTTTTGTTTGGTGTTATCTTGTTGGTTTGTATTATAGTAGAAATATGGGATCAAAAATTAGTAAAAAACAAACCAAAAAAGTGTTAAGTAAATTGTTAGAGGAAGGAGGCATCCCAGTAAAATCAAGAGCAGTCATGGCAATTGTTGATACAATACAAAAATGTAGACCATGGTTTTTTAAGGAGGAGTTGTTAAATATATCACAATGGAACCATCATGGTGCAGATTTAAAAAGAATAGAAAAGAAAAGCCCAGGGATTCTGCCAGTTGGCACATTGCCATTGTGGACATTCATATCTTGTTTGCTTAGTTCAAAGCCTTCAGTTCAGTCAATGGTAGAGGAAGAAGAAGACATATTGATTCAAGTAAAACAGAAGGTGTCTCAAGTTAGTCAGACAGAAGAAAAAATTCAAGTAAAAGAGAAGGTCTCTCGAGCTAGTCAGATAGAGGAAACTATTCAAGTAAAAGAGAACGTCTCTCGAACTAGTCAGACAGAGGAAAAAATTCAAGTAAAAGAGAAGGCCTCTAAAGCTAGTTAGACAGAGAAAGAAAGTGTAAAACAGTAAAAAACATCAGGGGAAATTTACAACAGGAGACTGCTACTAACACCTTTCTATCACCAGATGACATAAGTGTCCAACTAACAAGGCCACTTTCTTATGCTGGGAGGCCCCCAACTCCCGCAATTGATAGTTAGGATCCTGAGACAAGATCTCAAATATTAACATGCCCTGTATTTGAGGGAGGAGGGCAGCGTGTTTACCATGCTTTAAATTTCAAAACAGTGAAGCAGCTAAAAGAGGCTGTAACAACCTATCGTCCTCAAGCACCCTTCAATGTAATCATGGTCGAATCCATTAACAACTTGAACATGAAGCCAGTGGATTGGGCTAATATGTGTTATGTTGTGCTAAATGGAGGACAATGCATGTTATGGAAGGTTGCCAATGAGGAATGTTGAAAGGATACAGCTAGGCGAAATGCAGGAGCTGGTTATCCTCAGAGAAATCTAGATATGTTGTTAGGAAAGGGACCTTATGAAGATCAGCCGCAGCAAATTGCATATGATCATGGTGTATGTGCAGAAATTGGTGTAGATGCAATTAAGGCATGGAAGACTTTACAAGAACATGGAGGTTTACAAGGTCAATTATCTAAGGTAATACAAGGAGCTAATGAACCTTATGCTGAATTTGTAGATAGGCTTATTCAAAGAGCTACCAGAGTTTTTGGGAATACAGAACAAGCAATGCCATTACTAAAACAACTGGCTTATGAGCAAGCGAATCGTTGTTGCAGAGATATCATTAGACCATGGAAAAATGAAGATTTAAACACATTGATTTAATTATGTAGAGACATTAATGAACAAGAGCAAGTCATGGCAGCTGCAGTAAAACAGGCTTTAGTTGCCAGATACATTAATGAACAAGGGCAAATTGTGGCAGCTACAGTAAAACAGGCTTTAGATGCCAGACCAAGAACATGCTACCAATGTGAAGAAACAGGACATTTTAAAAGGAATTGGCCCATAGAAGGAGGGTTTAACAATATTAGTTATCAAAGGAGTAGAATACCAGGTATTTGGCCACAATGCCATAGAGGGAGACATTGGGCTAATGAGTGCTGTTCTCAAACCACCATAGAGGGTACTCAATTATCAAAAAATGAACAAGGACCAGGTGTTTATCCACAATATCATGGAGAAAGGCATTGGGCTCAATTGCCAAATAAATGGACAGGGGGTTCCAATGCTCCGGGGCCCCAAACCACAAATATACAGAGCACTGGAGGAACCCAGCAACCCCAAAAGGGTAGTGCCCAGGACACATTGTCCATCAGATCCCTCATCAGACAAACCAGAGGGAGCACAGTGTTGGACATCTGTGCCTCTGCCAGATCAGTACTAACTCCAGAGATGGGAGTTCAAATCATTCCCACAGGGGTAAAAGGACCTCTTCCCAAAGGAACCATGGGCTTATTATTGGGATGCAGCTCTTCTACTCTAAAAGAACTTATGATAAGTCCTGGGGTGATTGATCCCGATTATGAAGGTGAAATAAAAATTATAGCCAGTTCTCCAAAGGACATATCAGTAATTTCACAAGGAGATAGAATAGCACAGTTACTAATAATACCCAGCCTATATGATAAATTTTCCAGTCGTACTGTAGAAAGATGTTCCAAGGGATTAGGCTCCACAGGTGTAGATTTGGCTATGCTTTCTTTAAATTTAGATTCTCGCCCCATGCTAAAACTAAATATTCAAGGGCATGAATTGAATGGGCTACTGGATACAGGTGCAGACATTAGCATCATCTCTCGTCAAGAATGGCAAAAACATTGGCCATTACAACAAGCCACTCAAACGCTTCGAGGCCTATAAGTGGCGACTAATCCCCATAGAAGTAAAATGGTATTAGATAGGAATGATCCTAAAGGATGTGAAGGAACTATACAGCCATATGAATTGGATCATCTTCCCATAAATTTATGGGGACGAGATGTCCTAGATCAATTAGGTTTGACATTAACAAATAACATCAACCAAAATGCAGCCACTATTATGACTAGACAAGGTTTTAGGAAAGAAAAAAGATTAGAAAAACAAGAATAAGTCATAGCAGCACCAATACAAATAGATCAAGGAACAGAGAGACATGGGTTGGATTTTCAGAAAGGGCCACTGAGACAATAAAAATTACCTGAAAATCAGAAAGACAGTATGGGTTCCTCAGTGGCCCCTGACTGAAGAAAAGATACAAGGAGTCCATGACCTGGTAAAACAACAATTAGCAGAAGGACATATACAACCGACTGTATATCCCCAAAATACTCCCATTTATGTCATCAAAAAGAAATCTGGTAAATGGAGACTATTGCAAGATTTTAGAGCCATTAATAATGAGATGGTTATTATGGGACCTGCTCAATCAGGGATTCCTCAATTGTCTGCTTTGCCAATAACCTGGTATGTTTTAGTTATAGATATTAAATATTGTTTTTTTTTTCAATTATAATTCATCCTAAGGATAGTCCAGGTTTTGCTTTTACTATCCCTGCACTGAATCATGAAGGTCCTGATCAGAGATATGAATGAAAAGTACTCCCTAAAGGGATGGCTAACAGCCCAACTATGTGTCATATTTATATTAACAAAGTAATCCAGCCACTTAGAAATCAAAATTCTGAACACAAATATTTCACTATATGGATGATGTATTATTAGCACACAAAGCTAAAAACACATTGCTAGAAAGTTATGCCACACTTACAAACTTATTAAAAATTATAATGTAGAGATAGCAATAGATAAAGTACAATTAAATTTTCCAATTAATTATTTAGGAGTTCTGTTATCCTCAACCATGGTCAGTCCACCAAAAATTCAAATACGAGTAGATCAACTCAAATCACATAACGACTTTCAAAAGTTATTAGGAGACATTAATTGGATAAGGCCTTATCTAGGTATACCAACAGGAGAGTTGGGACCTTTATTTGATATCCTAAAAGGTCTATCAGATAAAAATTCACCCTGCATGTTAACACCTGAAGCAAGAAAGGCAATAAAAATCAATGAAACATATATGGAAAATATGCATTTGGATAGAATTGATATAAGTTTGCCTTTATTATTTATTGTACTACCAACAAAAAATATTCCTACAGGAGTATTTTGGCAAGAAGGTCCATTATTATGGATACATTTATCTTATTCTCCTTACACTATTCTTACTAGGTATCCTGAGGCTTTAGGATAATTAATACTCAAAGGAATTAAAGCAGCAAAGGGAGTGTTTGGAATTTCTTCCAATAAAATTTTTACTCCATATACTCTGAATCAAATTGATGAGTTAGCTAATGAGTTAAATACTTGGGCAATAATCATGGTCCAATCGAATGTTTCATTTGATAACCACTTACCATCTAACCCTTTATTTTCTTTTTGGTCATCGCATCCTGTAATTTTTCCAAAATTGAGAAGAAAAACACTTATCATGAATGCTTCAAATATATTCACTGATGTATCAAATAATGGTACAGCAGCAATAGTTATACCTGATAAAACTTATAAATTTTTAGTACCCAAACAATCAGCTCAAAAGGTAGAGCTTAATGCAGTATTACAAGCTTTTGAGATATTTAAATATTCTGTATTTAATTTATTTTCCGATAGTCAGTATATAGTTAATGCTATAGTATCCCTTAAAGTTGCTGGTAAGATTTCTCCTTTCTCTACTGTTTTCTCTTTACTTTCCAATATAAAAAGTCTAATCTGGGACAGAAAAGATCTATTCTTTATAAGACATATCAGGGCACATCCAAAAAGAAGATGATTTGACTCAAGGCCTTATCAGCTGATATCCAAAATTCCAGTTTGACTATCCTTACATCTGAGATAGAACCAGGATGCTTTTTTTCATTATCTATTTTATTATTGCCCTTTCCCACATTCTATTTTGTTTTTTGAGCTCATACAGAACTAGTTTAATGTTTTGCTGATCAGTTCTATTTTTTGACAAAAGAGTTTTTGAACATTGCAATGGAGATTTCACGTGTAAAAAGTTATAAGGCCTTTACTATTAGGTTATGTGTTGTATGTATTATATTATGTGTGCACACTTGTGTTTTGTGTTATATGTTTGAATGTTCGTATGTCCATATATGATATATGATGAGCGCTCATAAAAAAAATGGATCCAAATATTTTTTATTCACATTATTTAAATGGTTTAATTTAAATTGGGTAAAGAGCTGTTGAGGTTTGTTTTAAAATTTGAAAAAAAGGAGGTTAACAGATCTGTTTCCTTTCTTTCACCTTTCCTTTTCATTATATTTAATAATTATCTTCAAGACAATGTAAATAATTAAGAAAATTGTTTTCTTTCAGTGCCTTCTGGAATGTTACATAATTTTTCTTTAGCCATTATTGCCAGAATTCCTATCTTCATCCCAGTGCTGGTGAAATCAAAGATAAAACCAATCTACAGCTTCTGCAATAGCCATCACTGAAATGCTTGCAGAACTTGCCTAGACACATTGAGAAATCTCCTGTATGCATTGTAAACTACCTGTTTGTGCAGCGACTTGTGGTAGTGTTCGGGTATATTTGCTGATGATGTCATCGGTGGTACAATTTTTCCAAAAGGAGCTGTCAATTGGCTTGGTGTATCTTCCTCTCTTCTGTGTGTCATTATCGTCCAGCTAATGTTTGGGGGCCATTAGAGGTGAGGCAAAGAACCTCACCACCCCCCGGTGGTACAAAGACCTCTCCACAGTTGTTGCTGTAAACTGGACCGGTAGTCAGTGATGGGTAAGATCCAATTGCAATGGTACCAACTTAACGGGTAAGGACCATATGTACTATTGGACAACCTAAGGCAGGCACTGTCCCTAAGCCACATGTGTGTTGTTTAAACAGAGAGGGGGAGATGTTGAGAGCCACATCCGAAGGGGCCCCAGCAAAATTCCAGAAGCCAGCAAACTTCCAGCTGCTGGCTGATGATTGGCTAACAGCAACATCTAGCTGATTGGCTCCTCTGCGGTGATGCTCATTGGGCTGTTTCCCTGCCCTTTCAGACCACGGAGTTGCTCATTAGGGGACTTATTTGGCTTTGCCCACATGACCTAGCCAATCGGCCTCAAGAGCAGGAGGATTGTGGGAGGTGGAGAGAGGCTTGTGTGGGAGGAAGAGGCTTTTGGGAAGCCAGTGGTGGCAGTTGGGGCTCTGAGGGTTTTTCCTGAGAGGCTGTTTTGTTTGGCGTGTGTGGTTTTAAAAATAAAGTTAGTTTCTTTTGACAAGTGGCTCCTGATTGTGCCCAGCAAGACTGCGGCATTATCCTAATATTTCTACAGTAACTGCCCCAGTTTAACAGCAATGCAAGTAGACTCTTATGGGACATGATTTGTATTTTGATGTTCATTTTTATTCAACACTGGTACATTACTATTTCTTCAGTTTATGCACATCAGAGGGTATATATTTCTTGCACAAGTTGGCAAATTTATAGGCATTTGTTTCACTTTCAATCACTTCCTGCTTCAGAACACATGCATTACTCCAGGTTTCTTAACTGGTCTATTCGTGAGACTTCTTTCCAAACATATTATTTTCGATTTTCTTTATAATTGTTTAAGCAAAACTCACACACCCTTCATGATAAACCATAACTATCATTTCACAATTAGATGTATAACTGTTTGGAATGAATGATTGTATATCAATATAAGATTTCTTATATATTTTCTGATATCAATTCAATCCATGATTTAAAGTGGAACCAGTTATATTATTTATTCACAGTATGGTCTATTCATGCATTATCTATATTCATAGACACAGGGTACACCTCTTTGTACCCCCAATACTAATTTATACGTTTTCAAAATATTGCTCCCAGTAATAGAGGAAGAAATACTCATGTCACCTAATCTAAATATGCATGTTATCACAGTAATATTCTGGACGCAAAATGCAAAATTCACACGTGTGATTGTACCAAAGCCTAAATGGACACTGAACATGGATTACTAAAAACATCCATGTCCAGCTTGCATAATGCTCTCAAATGTCAATCCTATCGGTGACTACATATTTGTTTCTTCCTAATATATTCAACCTCAAAACTGTTGAAAATGTCTAATACTATCACTCACCCTGTACTTTGCCTGTTTTCCTAATGTCTCTATTGATATCGGCTTTCCTACATATTTTCCCCAGTTCATCATTGTGACTGACCCTTCACATGTGCTGACATTGATATTCACTCTCTAACCAAAACCCAATTGCTAAAGAACTTTTGGTACAAATACTAAATTCACCCTTGTTCCAAAATCTACTGACTATCTTCCTGATCCTATTGATTATCCCTGTTTGAGTGGATGTTCTCCTCTACATTCAATCATCCAAGGTACAAGTCCTATGGCATTGTATATCGACTAATCTGAGACATGTGTGCAGAAAGTAATTTAAAGCTATGTATCGCAATCAATTGCCCAATGCACTTCTGAGCTTCAAATCTCACCTAGATTTCTGTTTACATACTTATATTTCACCTCTGTATTCCTATAAATATTGCAGGTTCCCAATACCATTATTCATCCCACAGAATGATTCCTAAACCAAATCGATCCTGTTATTATCCCTAACCATACACTCTTGCCTCAATCTAACATTACAAAAGAGCAGGGACAGAGTTCATCTTACAATACAGGAATGTAGGGGATCTTACACCTGCTGAGAACCTCAAATTTCTATGCAGAAATGATCCCTGGAGAAGATGTAGGCAGCTATGAAGGACCAGAGAGAGCAAAAGCCATCTTCCATGGCAAACACCTTGTGATAACGAAGGGATGTGTATGAATCAGCCTCTCTTTTCTTAATGTAGAGAAGATGGACCAAACCAGACCTGCGTGGAGAGGTGTTCCCGGGTGGCCATTGTTGATATACCATTCAAACTTGTCAAAGTGTCACAGGAAGTAGGGGCAGCCTCCATCTCATGAGACCCATGAAAGCAACTGTTAGGACAAAGTGGTTGCCAAGGCAGTGATCTCATTCAGTTCCTGAAGGAGGTGACCTACCTAACTTCGTTGGTGATGTAACTCTCTGAAATTGGGATCCAAGAAGCCAGGCACCCAGAGCCAGTCCCAGTCCCAGTCCCAGTGGTCGAACTTGTTTGGATTTACCAAGGACAGAGTCAGTCTTTCTTGGTACCTAATGATATTAGGATGGCCAAATGCCAGTAGAGCTCAGAAAAGGGGCCTTTCCCTAGATAGCAGGTATTGGCTCAATGCTGCCTGCTGACAACTTCGTAGAGTGGGCCAAGAAGAACAGATCTGAGACACGCCAGGCCATTTTGGGGCAACATAGTATGGCCCACCAGTCAGAGGACACTCCAGATAGTCACAGACCTACTTGGGGGAAGGAGGTGCTTTTGTGGATGTGGATGTGAGTTTGTGGTTTTGTCTCATGTTCTGAAAATAGGTAGGAATGGTGGTTTGTATGGTTTGGAGTTGACTGTTTCTAGGAAGTCGTTTGGCAAGGCGAGTGTTTCTATGTCTGTGTATCCACTGTGTTCGTGGTTGTAGTCTTTAGAAAAGAGAATGCATCAATGGAGGTTTCCTGTCTAGTTGGAAGCTTCCCAGCATTCCTCCTGCCCACTTTATAAATGGACTGTGGCTTGCCTTATGGATGGGCAACACCTACTATCTTCCTAAGGTCCTCTACACATCTTGATTTCTGGCCTCTCTCCAGAATAGGCTCATGGTTTTGTGGCCAAGATATGTACCACCTCCAAAATCTGTTACATGGCCATGTAATGGATAGCTGAAGGGAATGGGAACATCTCAGAAAACTCAGATATCAGTGTAACCAGTAAAGTCTCAGTTTAAAAACCTTGCTTTGGCCCATTTGCTTACCTATGGTTATGTTGCCCTGAATGTCAGGAAGGTATTTGCCTCAGGCCACCCCTTTCTGAAGCCTGAAGAAAACATTTTTCAAATGGAAATGAATGGGCATCACCTGTGGATCTTTGCTTAATTGCTTTGGAAAGAGATGTGTCTGAATCAGCCTCTTGGCCCTGTGTGAGGTTGGGGCTTTGATTCTCAGAAGGTGATAGATCTTAAGAAAGATCCCATGTGTGCTTGGGTGTTCTATTGCCTCCAACTCACATAAAGGATTTATACCCGACAATCAGTAGGATTAAATTGGAGAATCAGAACAGTATTAACGGCAGGCCTATTTGATCACTCCTGGTTCACAGGAAGGGTGTCTAGGTCACCCTGACTTTAGGCAAATGAGGGGCAAGGGAGTTTATTTTGGAAACTGTCTTGGGCTTCGCCCCTCATGGAAAATTCCATTCAGAGGTTACGATGAGTGTCTATATGGAAGATGATGAGGGCCATGTGGCAGTGTTTTGGTTTTAATTGTGGTCATTTGTGTGCTGGTTGGAAGAGATGACTGGGTACACCTGGACCTGAACTCTGGTGTGATTCCCCTTAGAGACTGAGTTCTGGAACTGACTTCAGGGAAGTATTGCCATTAATTTTGGTGGGATTTTAGGAGGCCACACATGAGAGTCGCCCTTGGAAACTGAGATCTAGTCTCAGGGTGTCTTTCCACAGTGCACTGGGAATCTCCACCAGGATATAAGACGATTTTATTCTGAAAGACTTGGCAACCATAGTAAAGAGTCAAAACACATATTGAACTCACATTGAGTAGACATCAATGGGTCAGGCTTCATGTGACATTTTGGCCATTCGTTGGGAAGCGTTGCCTTTTAGAGTTCTCCAGAGCTTTCATCCTCACCATTTAATGGTTCCTGAATGAATTGAAAAACCAGTGCATCCAACTTGATACTTGAAAAATGGCTAGATAAATACCATGAAATTTTTGAAATTCCCATGACCAGGTGGCACTGGAGAACCTTTGGATGTCCTGTTGCTGATCATGAGTGTACCAGACAGTGCCTTGAATCACTGGGTTTCATGAAAATGGTGTAGAACAGAGATGCCAGTAAGTTGGAATTTGCTGAGTAGTGGGCCTAGAACAGTGGTGGGCAGGTGTGTGATTAAACATCTGTGTTGGTGTCATGTGGATTGGCCATTGGCTTCCAAATGGCTTTTGACTGACATGGTGCAGCCAGCAGACCCTTGCATGTAAAGGCATCTTGTTATATGGAGAGGTTTCAGGGCAATGTTCAGAATCAAGTTGCTAGGGACAAGGGGGAAGTCTATGTTGAATATAAGACTGGTTGGTGCATTCTCCTGGCAGACCCTGACCCACCACACATGACAGAACTCCCTCCAGCACTGTGTCCCAGTTGAACTACTTGTATTTCGTGAAGCAAACACCAAACTCCCATTGCAGCAGCTAGAAAGACCATGAAAAATGGAGGATGACCACATGGCTTCAGAGTCCACACAGGAAGACACTTAGCCCCCATTGGCCACAGTTTACATACAAAGAGAGAATTCTGCACTACTGCCTCATGTTCATTAAAGAATAAGAAAACATGTGCTCCAGGTTACATAGATGCAGACCCAGCTTTGATGGTCTCACTGCAAAGGAAGCTAAAGCTCCTGACTACAACATATATATCCAGTGCCCAAACTCAGAGGCAGTTTCTCATAAGTCTTCCGGTCAGCAGAGCACCATGTTTGTGAAGTGTTTACCCTGTCCCTTACTTTTGGAAACTCTTCTACCACCCCCAAAGTTGTGAACTCCTGAGCATATTCCATTCCAGATAAGTATTTATAGATTTTCTAACTCTTCTCCTCTAATTGTGTCTAACTTGGGGCGAAGGTAATGTCAAGGCATTGTTCTTGATGAGAGTGGGATGATTATTTTAGCACATATTTGCATAAACATTGGATTGATTTTCCTAATTTTCATTCGAAATACTGAATCACTCCCACTAACCCATACCCTACTAGACTCTATATTCTGACTCCTAATCCTAATATAATGGAGAAAAATAACCCAAAATGAATAGACATACAAGCATTTCAGAGGAGGCATGGTGTATAATTGGACTTGCCTTTTGCATTATGTAGAATTGGAGTTATAAATCTAGTCAATTTTTTGTTGAAATAGTTCTCCATGTGTTTTTTTAACTTTTGTTGTTTGTTGTTCAAAACATTATATAGTTCTTGATATATCATATTTCACACTTTGATTCAAGTGAGTTATGAACTCCCATTTTTATCCAGTATATAGTTTGCAAAATCATATCAGTTACGCATCCATTGATTTACATATTGCCATACTAGTGTCTGTTGTATTTTGCTGCCTTTCCTATCCTCTACTATCCCCCCTCCCCTCCCCTCCCCTCCCATCTTCTCTCTCTACCCCCTATACTGTAATTTATTTTTCCCCCTTGTATTTTTCCCTTTCCCCTCACTTCCTCTTGTCCGTAATTTTGTATAACCCTGAGGGTTTTCTTCCATTTCCATGTAATTTCCCTTCTCTCTCCCTTCCCCTCCTACCTCTCATCCCAGTTTAATGTTAATCTTCTTCTCATGCTCTTTATCCCTACTCTGTTCTTAGTTACTCTCCTTATATCAAAGAAGACATTTGGCATTTGATTTTTAGGGATTGGCTTCCTTCACTTAGCATAATCTGCTCTAATGCCATTCATTTCCCTGCAAATTCTATGATTTTGTCATTTTTTAATGCTGAGTTAAACTCCATTGTGGCCTCTGGCGTGCGCCCAGGTTTCCGTTCCTGTCTTCCTGTTGTTAATTTCTGGCCTATTTATTGTTGTGACCAGGACCTTAGTCAATGCCTTAGTCTGTCTTTTGCATCTCTCATCTTCCCTTTGCTCCCTTTCTTTCTCTTTGTTTCTCTCATATAGTATACTTTCTCGGCTTCTCTGACTAAATCTCCCAAAGTCATATCTTGTGATCCCTCTAAGAGTTGTAACTTTCTTTTAATATCCAGGGCAGCTTGCCCAATGAAGGCCATCATGACAGATGCCTTTTGATCCTCTGCCTGAGGATCAATAGGGGCTCGAGCCTTTGACTGAGGGGGAAACCTGTCCTCAGGGAAGACTTAAAAAAGCGGAGCTTGCGATTGCCTCAGCAGACACCACCGAAAGACAGATCCAGGAGGAGAGTGGGGATGACACATGGTGAGTGACCCACCATGGGACAAGCAGTTTCGTCACATGATTTGTTTTTGTCAGGCCTCAAGGAGGCCCTCAAGACATAGGGGGCACATGTTAAGAAAAAGGACTTAAAATTATTCTTTTCATACATAGGAGAATTGTGTCCATGGTTTCCCCCTGAAGGGTCCATTGATGGTAGAAAATGGCTTAGAGTAGGAGACTGTTTAAACCATTTTTTTTGTTGTTGTTGAAGAAAAAGTCCTAGAACAAAGGTATATTAGACCTTTTGTAGACATTAATATTTTATTAGATTTTTAAACACCTAGAAAAATTTGTAAGTTTAAATTTAAAGACATTTATATTTATCTGTTTATCCAATTTAAATCGAACCATTTAAATCACGTGAATTAAAGATCTTTGGATCCACTTTGAAATAGTAAGCTTGCCTTAATTTGATTTTAATTGGAGTCAGTGGTCTTTTCTTGCATCCTGGTGTAATATTTTGTAGTTTCCCATCGAGATGACCCTGCCCCAATAGATCACAAGACCAGACTACTGGAAATTCTGAAGCTGGCCTTCCCTCCAGGGCTCCGGCATGAAGAGGCAATTTCCAAGGCCTTGGTGTGAGATTTTGGTCCAGGGAGCACTGCAGTGAACCACCGCCCTAAAACTATTAGCAAGCACATGGTGGAGGAGGCCTCCATAGGTAACTGGCGCCTATATAACATCTGATATCCGGTTAAGGGAGATCTCTTCTGATGACAGAGTGGTGTCCTGGGGAGACACACATATACTCCTGTCTGGTACAGTAACGAGAATCATTCTGTCCTCTGTTATGTTCTGTAGGGAATTCCTCTGAAAGCATAGAGAGGTGCCAATGGGCACGCAGGAGCTCCTATCCCAGAGCTTTAGCAAGACGTTGCATAGTTCCTCTGTTTTTCTGTTTCTGCGCTGGTTTTCTGTTTTTTTGTGTGTTTTGTTCTGTGTTTCATATGTTTTTTTTTTTTTTGGTTTGTTTTAGTGTGTTTTGTTGTGTGATTTCTGTGGTAAAACTTAACTGAAAATGGGTAATAAAGCAAGTAAACTGACACCCATTTGGACTGTGTTTTAAAGAACTGTGATGAACTTTAATACCCTTTGTTAAGCAGGATGAGAGAAACCCCTAGCTGGCTGCCTGGAGCACACCCACTGCAGAGGGCAATGCCTGCTGGGGACCTAAGAACTGAGTATCTCCCAGGTTAACACGTGAAACTCCTTAAAACCCCTTGTCCCTTCAGATCGATAGAATCACAACCATTGGGCAGAGACCCCTGTTTTTCTCCTTTGTTAGCAAAGCAGTAAATCTCCCTTTTTCTTTTTCTCAAACCCTGTCCTCATTATTAAATTGGTATTAATTGGCTTCAAAATCAGGAACCAAACTTTAAGTTACAATTTTTGGTACCCCCCACACCCCGGAACTCTTTGAGAGCTGACTACTAAAATGTTAGGAGACGGAGCGTGCTTGGGGTGGAACCGAACAAGAGGAGCTAATCCTGTAAGTGAAAGGAGGGACTGAGGGACTTCCAGCAGCTGCCCAAGCCCTGTTGCTTCAGAGAATTACCTACTTCCTTCCCTGCACTGTAAGGATTTTGCCATCTCTGTTTTCTTAAAAAAGAGAAAAAGAAAAAGGGGACACTAAATACAGTAAAGTCACCATGGAGACCCTTGATTTTACATTTCAGGTTGTCCCTCTGTGAAAACATCTGGTTCCCTTGTGGGAAAATCTATGGTGCCACTGGTGTAGGAGATTTTTCTCTTATCTGCTCTGGTTTAAAGGCTTCTGTCTGTAAGCCATAGTCTGGAGCTCCTTTCAGTCTGTCTTGTGTCTTTGTTTCTGGCCCTTTAAGACATGTGCAATAATGTGTTGATATTATAAATCATTTCTTGGGAATGATCTTAGCTGAATGTGTATCTAAATGATGATGTTTTATTGTAACAATCTGGCATCTGAATGGGTTTTTGAAGCATTGCACAATCTTGCAGTTAAAAGTCGGGTTTAGGAAATTGTTTAGTTTATGATTTCAGATAATTCATGCCAGAGAACTTAAATACTTAGGATGGAAAACTAGAGAACTCTACTTCCAAGTTGGCAAGTAACTTCCCAATCATTCAGGCTTTTTTTCACCAATTTTTAATTGGGTAGCCTGGGAAAATGTCACTGTGTCTACCAGTGCATTAATTTGGACAAGGATAGTAAATCATAGTATGGTATCTGTTGACAAAACAAGATATAAAGATGTAAAATTTTGTAAACTGTGTCTTAAACTTGTATCATAAAATTTTGTGAATTTTGTCTTAAAATTGTATTATAATTTTCAACATCTGAACCTGAAAATTATGGTTGAAATGCCTTAGGCCTGAGGTGTCTGCTCAGAATAGCAGCTTTTTCCTGCTCCTTCCAGACCTCAGACAGGACTTATGTTGAATGGCAAATGAAAGAGGCCTGCAAGCTCAGTAGGAGAGTGATCTGAGGCCTAAAAAAAATTAAATTGTATGGTATTTACTAATTAATGGCCAGTCAATTTTTCTAGGACTCTTATTTTTTCCTTAGATTCTTTATTTTTTTTTTTGAGCTCATGATTTTGATCCTAAAGACCTAGGATGATGTTTTTCTGACCAGTTCTATCTTTGACTAACTGTGTAGTTTTTGAAACATTGCAATGGATATTTCACCTGGAAAAGCTACAAGGCCTTTACTATTATTATGTGTGCACAATTTTGGTATGTGTTGTATGTCTATATATTCATTTGTCCGTATATCATATATATGATACACAAATTAACATTTATAAAGAGCACTCATTAAAACAAAAACGCTCATAAAAACAAATTTTAAAAAGTGGATCCAAAGATCTTTAATTCAAGTGATTTAAATAGTTGAATTTAAATTGGATAAAGAGATAAAAATAAATGTCTTTAAATTTAAGCTTACAAGTTTTTCTAGGTGTTCAAAAATCTAATAAAATATTAATGTCTACAAATGTTCTAATATGCCTTGGTTCTAAGACTTTTCCTTCAACAAAAAAATGGTTTACACTGTTCAATATATTTGTCTTATATATTGATAAATAAGTAAAGTAAATTTGATATGGGATTACTCATTCATGAGTACTTTTGTTAGATATCTGATTGATTTACTAAGGTCTGTATAAGTTTGTACTAATGTCTGTATAAGATTGTAATAATCAGTCTTGTGTTAAAGAGACAAAAATTTCTTAAAACGTAAGTTTACCCATAACATTGTGTTTATTAAGTTTTATTTTTTCTAGAGCAAGCAACCATAAAAATTAAACAACTGATTAAATAAGAACTGTTATTTTAGAGCACTGTACTGCCATTTATTTAAAAGCTAAACTTGGTTAATGTAGAAACTTCAATGTAATTGTGATGCTATTAATGTGCTCATATCTTTCAGGTATACGAATCTGTAAGGTAGAAACTTTAAAAGAGCATTATTTCAAGCTGGTGTTCTGAAGTTGTATGGTAAAAAAATATATTGGGCATTCATTTACTTCTTATCAATAAGATATGTAAAGTTGTATGTTACTTTTTACATTGGGGAACAATTTAAATGTATTTTTATGTTAATGAGAGTCTAATCTATATAAAGGTTAAAAACTTTCAGCCTTTCTTAAATTCATGTTTTAAATGTGATATCATATGGTGTTAACTAATGTTCATGTGACCTCAAATAATATATGTAATCTTTGTAAAATGATATTTAAAAAAACAAAGATCATCTTTAGAAGTAAAACACTTAAGTTTTATAAAGAGCCCTGCCTTACCTGAGATAAGGCTCTGTGTCCCATCTTACTATATGTGAGAATGACTACGAAAGCAGTAGGTCAGATATTATTTCATTTAAAGTTATGTTCAAAAGTTGTTTTTTTTTTCCGTCAAGATTTCTAGGATCTCAAACAGGGGATATAATGTATAACTCAGCTTAAAACTTCAGGGTAGCTATTACACGAACTAAGTATTTTTACTCTTGTTAAAAAATTTTATTTTGTAATTTCCTTATAAGTGATCTAAAGATTCCTTGTTAGTGTTTTACAGAAGTGTTGCTTTAAGAACACAACATGGGTTAATTTAAGATAATAAGTCATCACCTACAAGACAGACAGAATAATACAGATCCCAGTTAATAAAAAAGATAAATAATTATAAAGTTATAGACATTAAAGCCCAGTACTCTTAATATAAGGCTGTTAAAATTTATTTGCTGGATGATTAAGATTAGGATTTATATTAAAGTTACATGAAAAGGGACAAGAAAACCAATATTTGGCTCTTGCCCTCTGAGTCAGTCTGAATCCAGGGAACAAGGGACTTCTCAAAGACCTTTGCAACTCTGGGCCTCATATCTTCCCAATTAGGGAGATTAATGAGACCCGTGGAGAACAGAAAGCCAATCAGTGCATTTGCTAAGAAGAGGAGAGTCATCAGAGAAGGGAGACATCCCTGATGCTTCCAAGGGTAGCCACATGGTCAAGCAAGACCTGGACCCACCTAGCGCAAATGGCACTAGCAGAACTGAGAAGCTGCTCTCAAGTTTCCCCAGGAATGACTCCCATAAAAGCTCAGCTGACTGTTAACAATAGATAGAAACAAAAGTCAGTTTGACTGTTTCATGATAAACACTTAGGAAAGACAGTTAAAACCAAAATACAGCCATTCCTGGGCATTTTAAATAATAATATTAATAATAATAATAATAATTTTTTATACACATTATGTTAGCCTCCCAAAATAAGTAAGACTGGAGGCTACAAAGAAGGATTCCCAGAAAGGAATGCCTGATAACTATAAAAAGAGACTATCAAGAGGAGCTGCCAGAGGCAAAAATTTTTAGTTTAAGGCCTACAGATATTCCTAACCTACAGGTAGGGTTGGTGTTTGCTAGTACGATTATCCAGCCCTGAGTAACAGAATTAAAGGTTTCTCTATTACACACAGAGGTCATACTAGTAAAATGATTTTGCAAGATCAGATGATATTAAATCATTAAACTGTATCTTATGGAGAGGGATAACTGTAACACTAAATGTTAAATATTAAGTTGACAGTCCTGATAACTGGGAATATTAAAGCCTGCTGAGGGAACTTCTATACAGTGACATGTTCCAGCTGATGCAACATTTTTTCAGTACTCATGGTTCTTGTTTCTCACACAGAAGAACCCATCCCCAGATGAATTTACAACCTGTTCTTCCCCAACCAGACTTCAAAACGAACTGATTTCTAAAAGGCAACTCATGTTCCTCAACTGACTTCTAAAAAGCAACTCATGTCCCTTATACTGTGCCCACTCACGTCACTCTCTCTCAGCTCAGAAGAAGCCAAAATGAGTGACGCCTCTCGTCTTACAACTATGGAGCCAAAAATAAATAGAATATCAATATAAGTAATTAATTAAGTCAGGTAAAACCAGGAATCCAATTTTGGGTGAGTTCTAAAAATTTGGAGACTGTTACCTGAGGGATTAAAATTCCCTCATTGCTCTTTCCCTACCCTATCAAAAATTTGGAAGGGACACATTAAAAAAGGGGGAATGATTTGCATTTCTCTGACTGCTAGAGATGGTGAGCATTTTTTCATATACTTGTTGATTGATTGTATGTCCTCCTCTGAGAAATTTCTGTTCAGGTCCTTGGCCCATTTGTTGATTGGGTTATTCGTTATCTCATTGTCTAATTTTTTTAGTTCTTTGTATATTCTGAATATTAGTGCTCTGTCTGAAGTGTGAGGAGTAAAGATTTGTTCCCAGGACGTAGGCTCCCTATTTACCTCTCTTATTGTTTCTTTTGCTGAGAAAAAACTTTTTAGTTTGAGTAAGTCCCTTTTGTTGATTCTAGTTATTAACTGTTGTGCTATGGGTGTCCTATTGAGGAATTTGGAGCCCGACCCCACAGCATGTAGATCATAGCCAACTTTTTCTTCTATCAAATGCCATGTCTCTGATTTGATATCAAGTTCCTTGATCCACTTTGAGTTAACTTTTGTGCATGGCGAGAGTAAGGGATTCAGTTTCATTTTGTTGCAAATCTCACTCCAGTAAGATTGGCAGCCATTAGGAAGTCAAACAGCAACAAGTGCTGGCGAGGATGTGGGGAAAAGGGTACTCTTGTACATTGCTGGTGGGACTGAAAATTGGTGCGGCCAATTTGGAAAGCAGTATGGAGATTTCTTGGAAAGCTCGGAATGGATCCACCATTTGATCCAGCTATTCCCCTACTCGGTCTATTCCCTAAAGACCTAAAAAGAGCTCACAATAGGGACACTGCTACATCCATGTTCATAGCAGCACAATTCACAATAACAAGACTGTGGAACCAACCTAGATGCCCTTCAATAGACGAATGGATAAAAAAAATGTGGCATTTATACACAATGGAGTATTACTCTGCATTAAGAAATGACAAAATCATAGAATTTGGAGGGAAATGGATGGCATTAGAGCAGATTATGCTAAGTGAAGTTAGCCAATCCCTTAAAAACAAATGCCAAATGTCTTCTTTGATATAAGGAGAGTAACTAAGAACAGAGTAGGGACGAAGAGCATGAGAAGAAGATTAACATTAAACAGGGATGAGAGGTGAAAGGGAAAGGGAGAGAGAAGGGAAATTGCATGTAAATGGAAGGAGACCCTCAGGGGTATACAAAATTACATAAAAGAGGAAGTGAGGGGAAAGGAGAAAAATTTAAGGGGGAGAAATGAACTACAGTAGAGGGGGTAGAGAGAGAAGAGGGGAGGGGAGGGAGGAGGGGGGATAGTAGAGGATAGGAAAGGCAGCAGAATACAACAGACACCATAATGGCAATATGTAAATCAATGGTTCTGCAACTGATGTGATTTTGCAATCTGTATATGGGGTAAAAATGGGAGCTCATATCCCACTTGAATCAAAGTGTGAAATATGATATATCAAGAACTATGTAATGTTTTGAACAACCTACAATAAAAATTAATTTAAAAAATATTAAAAAGCAAAAAAAAAATGGGGGGGGGAATGATAAACCCAACCTGATCATTTATTAAAATTGGGAGCCATCTTGCCACAAAGTCATGAAAAGATAATTTTGCTTTCCTATAAATTACTGCAAATTCTGAATCTGCTTGGAATGCCTGTCCGTGCCTTGAACTCACCCATGCCTGGCTCTCTGACCAGATAGCAGCCCTCTCTGAAAATTTAGTGACACCTCATAAATATTGGCCTTCTCTGGCCAGACAACGACTCTCGTGAGTCTCTAATGGTCCTCATAAATTCTGATGATGGGGCCAGCAAAAAAAAAAATTGTAAACTAGCAATAGCGTGATGCTTCTCCGAGTTCTGTTATCTGTAACCCCCCTTTTGTGTAACTTACTGGACTATAAAGCTGGGCTGTAGGAAAGGTGGGGTTGCTGTCTTGTTTCTGCCATTTTGAGAGGGATAGGCAGCTCAGCCAGTGGAAAAATAATAAGCTTGCTTTAATTTGATTTTAATTGGAGTCAGTGGTCTTTTCTCCTGTCCTGGTCAAACAGGTAAACACTCCACAAACATGGAGCTCTGCCGGCCTAAAACTTATTGAGAAACTCTCCCTGACCTTGGGCACTTGAAATATATGTTGTTGTCAGGAGCTTTAGCTTCTTTGTAGTGAGACCATCAGAGCTGGGTCTGCATCTATGTGACCTGGAGGACATGGTTTCTTATTTTCCAATGAACATGAGGCAGGAGTGCAGAATTCTCTCTTTGTAGGGAAACTGTTGTCACTGAAGGCTAAGTGTCTCCCCATGTGGTATGTGAAGCCATTTGCGCATCTTCCACATTTCATGGTGTTTCTTGCTGCTGCACTGGGGGTTTAGTATTTGCTTCATGAAATACAAGGAGATCAACAGGGACTCAGTGCTGGAGGGATTTCTCACACGTGTGGTGGGTCAGGGTCTCCAGGAGAATCCACCAATGAGGCTTATATCCCACATAGCTTGCCCCCTCAACCATTGCAACCTGATTCTGAACATGGCCCTGAAACCTCTAAATATAACAAGATGCCTTTATATGAAGAGATCAGACATATAAAGATTACTGGCTGCACCATGTCTGCCACAAGACATTTGGAAGTCAATGGCAGATCCAAATGGCCCCACCAGAGATATTTTATGACACAACTGCACACCACAGCTCTGGGTCACTACTCAGCAGGCGCCAACATACAGGATTCTTTCTTCTACACCATTTTCATGAAACCCAGTCAATCAAGGCACTCTCTGGTACACTCATGATCAGCAACTGGACATCCAAATGTTCTTCAGTGCCACTTGGTCATAAGAATTTCAAAAATTTCATGGTATTTATCTAGCCATTTTTCAAGGATGAAGTTGGATGCACTGTGAGTTTCAATTCTTTCAGGAACCATTAAATGGTGAGGAATTTCATTTCAATGAAAGCTCTGGAGGACTCTCACAGGCAAGTCTTCCCATGGAGTGGCCAAAAGGTCACATGAAGCCAGGCCCATTGAGGTCTACAATGCTAGGTCCATGTGTGTTTTGAATCTCAACTATGGTTGCCAAGTCTTTCAGAATAAAATCATGTGATATCGTAGCTGAGATTCCCAGTGTTCTGTGGAGAGCCACCTGGGCCTATATCTCAGTTTCCAATGGGGACTCTCATGCGTGGCCTCCTGAAATCCCAACACAATTCATGGCAATTCTTCTCTGAGGTCAGGTCCAGAACGCAGTCTCTAAGGGGAATCACACCAAAGTTCAAGCCATGGTGGACACAGTTATGTCTTCCAACTGCCACACAAATGACCACAATTAAAACCAAAACACTTTCACATAGCCCTCGTCTTCTTCCATGTAGACACTCATCAAATCCTCTGGCTGGATGTTTCCAAAAGGGGTGAAGTCCAAGACCCTGTCCAAAATATGCTCCCTCGCCCCTATGTTGCCTAAGGTCAGTGTGGCCTAAACACCTTTCCTGTGAACCAGGAGTGATCAAATAGGCCTGACCTTATTACTGCTCCACTTCTCCAATTTGAGGCCTACTGACTGCCAGGTATAAATTCTTTATATGAATGGGAGTCATGAAAAAACCCAAGCATCTATGGTCTAGCCTTTGCAGGCCAGGATGGAGGTCAGGAACCTTACAGAAGATGGCGAGAGACTTCATACACAATGACTGCTATTTTGACCATTTTGTATTTGTAGCACACATGGAATCTTACCTTAGATCCATCAGGTGTTAAGAATCTAAGCAGCAGCCTCACACAGGTTCACGAGGCTGATTCAGACACATCCCTTTTGGAAGCAATTAAGCAAAGAGCCACAGGTGATGCCCATTCATTTCCATTTCAAAACTGTTTTCTTAAGGCTTCACAAAGGGGTGGCCTGAGGCAAAGACCTTCCTGACATTCAGGGCAATGAAGCAATAGGTAAGCAAATGGCCCAAAGCAAGGTTTCTCCACTGAGACTTTACTGGTCACATTGATATCTGAGTTTTCTGAGATCCTCCCATTCCCTTCAGTTATCATGTACATGGCCATGTCACAGTGCTTGGAGGTGGTACATATCTTGGACACAAAACCATGAGCCAATTCTTGAGAGTGGCCAGAATTCAGGAAGAAAACAGAAACGTAGTAAGATAGTAGGTGTTGCCCATCCATAAGGCAAGTCACAGTCCATGCGTTAATTGGGCAGGATGAATGCTGGGAAGCTTTCTACAAGACAGGAAACATCCATTGATGCATTTTCTTTTCTAATGTCTACAACCACGGACACAGTGGGAGAAACAGACATAGAAACACTCGTTTTGTCAAACAATTTACTAGAAAAAGTCCATTCCAATCCAAACAAACCACCTTTCCTACCTATTCTCAGAACATGAGACAAAACCACACACTCACACCCACACCCACAAAGGCACCTCCTTCCCCCAAGTAGGTTTGTAACTATCCAGAGTGTCCTTTGACTGGTGGGTCATACTATGTTCCCCTGATATGGCCTATCCATTCTCAGATCTGGTCTCCTTGGCCAACTCTGTGGCGTTGTCAGGAGCATGTGGAGAGCCACTACCTACTTTCTCAGGAAAGGTCCCTGGCATGTGGCCATCCTCACATCAGTAGGTACCAAGAAAGACGGATTCTGTCCTTAGTAACACCAAACAAGTGAGCCCACTGGGACTGGGACTTGGATTGGCTCTCAGTGCCTGGCTTCCTGGATCCCAAGTTTAAAGTGTTCCATCACCAAGGAAGTGAGGTAGGTTACTTCCTTCAGGAATTTAATGAGGTCACTGACTTGGCAAACACATTGTCCTAACAGTTGCTTCCAATGGTTCCATGAGATGGAGGCTGCCCCTACTTCCTGTGACATTTTCACAAGTTAGAATGATATATAAATCAAAGGCACCAAGAAACAGCGCTCCACAAAGGCCTGGTTTGGTCCGTCTCCTGTACATTAAGAGAGAGGCTGATTCAGTCACATCCCTTCATCCTGACCAGGTTTTTTGGCAATGGAAGATGACTTTTGCTCTCTCAGGTCCTTCATAGCTGCCTACATCTTCTTCAGGGATCATTTCTGCATGGACCTTTGAGGTTCTCAGCAAGTGGAAGATCCCCTACATCCCTATATTTTAAGGCCAACTCTGTCCCTGCTCTTCTCTAAAGTTAGATTGAGAGATCACTGTGTGGTTACGGTTAATAACAGTTTCGATTTGGGTTAGGAATCATTCTGCAGGATGAATAATGGTATTGGGAATCTGTGATATTTATAAGAATATAGACGTGAGTTAAAATTATGGAAACAGAAATCTAGGTAAGATTTGCATCCCAGAAGGGCATTGAGACCTTCATTGGGATACTTAGCAATGTTATACTTTCTGCACAAATGTCTCAGATAAATCCATACACAATGGCATAGGACGTTGTACCTTGGATGATTGAATGTCGAAGAGAACCTCCAGTCAAAAAGGGATAGTCGGTGGAATTAGGAAGATAGTCAGTAGGTTTAGAAAGAAGGGTGAGAATAAGATTTGGAAAAAAGTTCTTTACCAATAGGGTTTCGGTTAGAGAGTGAATATTAATGTCAGCCCATGTTAAGTGTCAGTCACAATAATGAATTTGGGAAAATATGTAGGAAAGGAGGTATCAATAGAGACCTTAGGAAATCAGGCAAATTATTAAGTGAGTCATAGGATTAGGCATTTTCAACAGGGTTGAGGTTGAATATATAACCTTAGGAAGAAAGAAATATGTAGTCACCAAGAGAATTGACATTTGAGAGCATTAGGCAACCTGGACATGAATGTTTTTAGTAATTCATGCTCACTTTCCATTTAGGCTTTGTTGAAAATAAATAAAATAGGTACTTGTCTCTTCCTGTTTTTCTGTATGCTTAAGAAAACACTCTTGAAATCTTGAAAACTTTTTGCTAATCTTGTTCCCAGAATGTGCTGTCCCCAACTGCCAAACTGCAGAATGTACACCCTCACCCGTTTACATGCAAACCGCCCACTTGCCCTGACCCATCAATAAACTTCCCTCCCTGCCCTCTTCAAGAAAAGTATATAAGCTCTGCTTAAGCTGTTCTCAGTGCTCTCTGCTCTATTCAAGTGAGGTCTGAGCCCCAGAATTTTGGGTGCTTTGCTGTTGCATGAGACAGTGTCTTGGTGGTCTCTTCCTCCAATGGTCGCCTGACCATTACATCTGAGGGCCCCAGCGAGTTCCAGCAGCGTTGGACGAAAGACCCCCAATAGGCTCATCTCAGGTTAAGTAAGGCGCCACTTTCTTGTTTCAGGTTTCAGGTTAGGGATGGGCAAAATGGCTATTGGTGATGAGCATGAGCTCTCTCTGACGGTGGCTGACAGAAGTGTCACAGAGCCACAGGCCACGTCTCTGGGGGACGCCTCAGAGAACCCGGGAAACCGAGTAACAATAGTCTCCTAAACTCAGTGATATTTTGTTTTGGATTCGGTATTGTCAGCCCATCAGGTTTTCCTGGCTACTCAGTCCTGTTCTCAGTATTGGACGTCCATTGCCTGTCTTTATTGTCTTGTCTTGTCTGTGTCGTGTGTCATTGCTTTCACTATTTGTGTATCTTTCATATGGGACAGAACACTTCAATGCCTCTGTCCCTGAACCTTGATCACTGGACCAAAGTCTGCTTAAAGGCTCAGAATCTTCTTTTTTTCAGTAAAACGTCAGATCTGGAAGACTCTATGTGTCTCAGAATGACCCACCTTTGGAGTCGGATGGCCCCCAGAAGGATCTTTCTACTTCACACTAATTCAAAAACTCAGAGATATTGTCTTTCAGCCGGGGCCACATAGCCATCCAGATCAACAGCAATATATCTTTAGTTTTCAGGACCTCTGCAAATCTCCTCTTCCATTGTTGAAGCCTTTCCTTGTCCCTGTAACCGCTCCTACTGGTTCTCCCACTTTTCTATCTCTCAAACCCTCTGCTCCCCCTCCTCCACCCTCTGTTGTCCCTGAGTCTCAAGACTCTACTGGACTCTCTTCCCCCTCCTTATGCCCTGCCCTTGTCCTCCAACCCCAAACACCCTCTAAGTGATTCCCCTGCTGCTGACTCAGACTCTCCACCATTGGAGGAATATAGGCCAGCCCAGCGCCCTCCAGGTGACTACCCCATGGCACACACAGCCCCTCCTTCCTTGGAGGTAGCTGGCCCGGCCAAAAGAACACAAAGTACTCGCTGGGGGGGTTAAACTTTGAAGTGGATACAGGGTAAGTATACTCAGCCCTTAAGGCCCCATTGGGCCATCTATCAAACAAAAAGGACTCTAGTTCAAGGGGCTAATGGGAGTAAATATGGGGCTTAGACAACTAAGGGGACCATGGACCTGGGGAAAGAAAAAATCCATCACTCGTTCCTAGTAATCCCAGAATGCCCGACCCCATTGATGGGCACACATCTGCTCAAAAAGCTCCAGGCCAGAATAACTTTTAACCCTGAAGGCCCCCAAGTGAAATTTCTAAATTTTTCAGTAAAAACTCCTATAGTCACGGCTTTTACTATGTCAGTAGAAGATGAACATCAACTTGTCAAACCCCCCAAGACTGATCAAACAGGCAAGCTACCCCGGAAATGGATAACAGATTACGCAGATGCCTAGGAAAAAACTGCTGGGTTACACGTAGCCGTGAAACATCCTCCAATAACAGTGGAGTTAAAAACTTCAGCCCCCCCATCAATGTCAAAAAATATCCTCTGAGCAAAAAAGCTAAAGATGGGATAAGGCCCCATATTCAGAAATATCTGGCCTTAAGGGTCCTAAGGCCCTGTCATTTGAACTGGAACACTGCCCTGTTACCAGTATAAAAATCCAGGAACCGGGGACTATCGCACCGTTCAAGACCAAAGAGAGATCTACAACAGAGTGCAGGACATTCACCCCACAGTACATAATCTGTACAATCTGCTTAGCACTCTGAACCATGAGCGGAAATGGTATACTGTTCTGGACTTAAAAGATGCTTTCTTTTGCTTGCCTCTGCATAAAGATAGTCAGTTGCTATTTGATTTCGAGTGGGTAGACCCAGAAACCGGGACGTCTGGTCAACTAACATGGACTAGACTCCCACAGGGGTTCAAAAACTCCCCCACTCTCTTTGATGAAGCCCTCCACAGAGACCCCAACAACTTCAGAACTATGCACCCTGACGTCACCCTGCTTCAATATGTCGATGACCTGCAACTGGCAGCCAACACCAAGAAAAACTGTGAGTCTGGAACCCAATTATTATTATACGAGCTTGCTCAACTCTGGTATAGTGCTTCTGCCAAAAAAGCCCAAATTTGCCAGCAAGAAGTAATCTTCCTGGACTATTCCCTTAGGGGCAGTAAGCGATGGCTCACTGAGACCAGAAAACAATCCATTGAGCAGATACCACCCCCATCTAACAGCAGACAACTCAGAGAGTTTCTTGGGACTGCTGGCTTATGCAGCTTATGGATACCTGGGTTTGCGTCCTTATCTGCTCCTTTATACCCGCTGTTAAAGAGAGATGCCCAATTCTAATGGACCCCTGAGCACCAGCAAGCTTTTGATAACATCTAAGGACACTGACACTGAAACCCTCAACTTCACTGAGCCCAGCTTGCATTTTCAGAAAGCCCTAAACTAAGTTAAAAATGTACATCAACTCACTCACCTTGGTTCAAAGAAACTGCAGGCATTCCTGAAGGATCAAGAACAGAGTTTTCCACTAACCGACTCAGAGCGAAAGAAATAACTGAACGGGTAACAAAAGCCTGCCGGGTCTGTCAATTGGTTAATGCTTACCCTTCCAACTTTCCTGCAGGAAAGCACCTACAAGAAACCAGACCAGGACAATTCTTGGAAGTGGACATTACTGAAATTAAGCCAGGAAGTTATGGACTTAAATATCTCCTAGTCGTTGTAGATACATTTTCAGGATGAATTAATTGAAGCCTTCCCCCCCCCACACACACACAAAAAAAAAAAAAAAAAAACAACAACAACAAAATAAATGGCACAAATTGTGGTCAAGAAGATCCTGAAAGATATTTTTCTAAGATACGGACTGGCTAAGGCAATAGGGTCTGATAATGGACTGGCGTTAATTGCCCTGATAAGTCAGGGATTAGTCAGGACCCTGGGGATTAATTGGAAATTACATTGTGCTTATAGACCCCAGAGCTCAGTACAGGTAAAAAAAAAAAAATAATAGAACCATTAAAGAGAATTAACAAAATCAAGCTTAGAGATCGGCATAAAAGATCGATCTATTCTCCTGCTTTATGCACTGTTTCATGCAAGAAATACTCATACTCCTCTGTTTCCTTGTGTAACCTCACCCCCTATGAAATTCTCTATGGTCCCTCCTCCAGTAAGGGACCTAACCCAAACTCTAAGACCTAACGATCCCTTCCACACCCCCTTGCTTGACAGACTTAAAGCTCTTGAAAGAAATCAGCAATATCTGTGGAAACATCTGGCCACTGCCGACCAACCTGGGGACGAGGGGACTCCATATCGATACCAAGTAGGAGACTTCGTCTACATTAGACGACATCAGGTGTCATCCCTGGAACCCCACTGGAAAGGACCATATAAGGTGCTACATATAACACCTACAGTGGTAAATGTAGACGGAATCACTTCATGGATCCATGTCTCTCATCTCTGGCCTGCGCCCTGTCCAAAATCTGACTGGAAACTGGAAAAGACTGGTAACACTTTCAAAGTGCGTATTCGCCATGTGGATAAGGCTACAGACTCTCCCCTTGGCCAAGAGTAGTCCTAACCCTCATCAGCCTGTTCAGCAGTAATGGCTGATCACAAATCCTACTGTACAAGAAGTATGGTCTATCTTGCATACAGCCCCTTTAGGGACATGGTGGCCATCTCTCCACCCAGACATTTGTCAGCTGGCTATAGGTCTTTCCTATTGGGATATCCCTGATGAAGGGGATCCAACTAAAATTCCAATAAATCCTTTCCGTATCATAGGTAATAGAAACAAACATTATGGATGTAGGGACACGAGAGCCAGATGCAGGTTGGCTAGCCTAGATTACTATGTTTGCCCAGCGGACTATCAAAGCCACAAACAGACATGGCTGTGTGGGGGAAATGCCGACTTCTTCTGTAAGTCATGGGAATGTGAGCATACAGGGGTGCCTGGTGGAACCCAAACTCCTCATCAAATTCAATACACAGCATTGGCCATATTACCAATTACACAACCAATACCGATGGCCCCCAGAGGGGTCTCTAGATCCTAAAATTCTCCGTGACCTTTTTAACTTCGGCAAGTGCTCAAAGGGTGGAAGGAAATTCCCCTAAGTGGAGGCATTTTCCCTCCTTCGCTCACATCCTGAACTATGCTTATCCAATAGATCCTCACCCTCAGCTTTCTGCTCCAGACTCTCTGCTGCCACTCCCACCTCAGCAACCTGATTTCTTCCCTCCAATTACTAGATCAAAAACCCAAACCGCCGGTTCTCAGATTATTGCCCCCTTGCTGAGGTAGCAGGTACTGAGGTACCCATCCACCCACTCACTACTCTCTTCTCCTGTCAGTGCCCGCACCAGGTCCCACCAGGTCCTCTTACCAGCTAACCCAAAGCTCAAACCAGCTAAGGAGAGCCCTCAGACCCCTATCCAAGATGTAATGAAAATGGCCTTTAAAGTTGCTCTGTCATCACTGAAAACAGGTTACTAAGAATTTAAAGTCCCTCACAGGCTTTTTGGGATACAAACTCCCATCTTCCCCTCTGCTCTATCTGTTCTACTGCTCAAGTTTTGTTGCCTGGAAAATTCCAAACCCCTTTCCCATTATTCTTTTACATGTCTCCTTCCTCATGCTCAGACCCAAGGTGCTGCTCTCAGACCCGCCTTCCCTGTCTTCCCCGTCTATACCAGGCCCACAGAAAAGTCTTAAATGACCTTCTCCAGCAGTCTTCACCATGGCTGACTTTAGGACTTTCAGCCAAAGAGTCCCTATAAAAGAGTTCAATGTAGATAAACTTCCCCTTTTCGTGTTTCCCTGTTCTATTTGGCCACTGGCTGGAAAAATCAGCACTCCTAAGCTAGACTCCCCCTTACTAGTTTTTCACAAAACATGTGAACAAGGCCTCTGGCCTTGAGCTGGGGCTTCACAGACATGGTTACATTTCTAAGATAAATAAGTTACCAAATGAGCTCCATTGTTACAGCTGGCAGTGAGAAAAAAAAAAGAGAAGAAAAAAGCTCTCCCACTCCAGGTGTCCTTAAAATGTTAACTTGCCCAGAACAGATGAAAAAAACAATAGAAACGAAAACTTCTTTTTGTGAACTTATGCAGACTGTGAACTTCTGAGCCCCTTCCCTTACATGTTGGGTACAAAATTCGGAAACTACCTAAATTTGGAGATCAGGTGACTAATTGATTACAACAGAAGCAATGCCCTCTAAATCCGTTGCAACCAAATAGGTATGTTTCGCTGTCTTCGGTGCTATCTTAGGTGCCTTGAATTGTCCGTCCTTACAACAGTATAATTCTATATACTTAAACATTGTTTATGTTTTCATAAAATGGTCAACAGATGTGATTAATTATGTAATGTTCAGATGTTTCCCAGAGTGCTCTATCATGAGGCAGGTTAATTTAAATATCAAATACGGGGACATACAACCCGGTTCCTCTGGGAACCTGTATCCCTCACTTTAGCCATCCTATTAGGAAAAGGAGCTGCTGCAGGTGTGGGCACAGGAATCACTGTCCTAGTCCATGTGACACAACAAATGACCCGATGAGAAGCAGCAATAGACCAAAATTTAAAGATATTAAAAACCTCCATCACAGTTTTATAGGAATCTTTAACCTCTCTCTCTGAAATTGTTTTACAGAACATGCGAGGGTTGGACCTCCTCTTCGTGAGAGAAGGGGGCTTTTGTGCTGCATTGAGGGAAAAAGTTGATTTTATGCCGACCATACTGGAGTTGTAAAAAAATCTATGAGTAAATTAAGAAGACGCCTAGAAGAGCATCAACAAGAGAGAGATGCACAAAAAGGGTGGTTTGAGTCTTTGTTCACACAGTCCCCCTGGTTAACTACGCTTTTATCAGCCCTGGCCAGTCCATTAATAATCCTCATTTCATTGCTAATTGTAGGACCCTGTTTGCTCAACCATCTAGTTTCCTTTCTACAAGCTTAAATTGGATAAGTTAAACTTATGGTAATCAGACAACAATATACCTCACTAGAAGACATAAAATGTGAGACCCCGCAATGCTCATTTTTATGATTAAAATTAACCAGAATAAGAAGTGGGGAATGAAAGGTTAATAAAATATGTACTTTTAACTTCTTGTTTTTCTGTATGCTTAACAAAATACTGATGAAATCTTGAAAACTGTTTGCTAATCTTGTTCCCAGAATGTGCTGTCCCCAATTGCCAAACTGTTGAATGTACTCCCTCTCCCATTGGCATGCAAACCACTCACTCGACCTGACCCATCAATAAATTTCCCTCCCTGCTCTCACCACGTAAATTGCATAAGCTCTGCTTAAGCTGTTCTTAGGGCTCTCTTCTCTATTCAAGTGAGCTCTGAGCCCCAGCATGCTGGACCCCCAATAAACCCTTTGCTGTTGCATGAGACATTCTCTTCGTGGTCTCTTTTCCGACGCTCGCCCGACTTTACATTGGTACAATCATAAGTGTGAACATTCCTATGTGTGTCCAGAATATTACTATAATAAATAATATATGTAGATCAGGTAATAGGAGTTTTTCTTCCACCATTTATGGGAGCAATATTTTGAAGATATATGAATTAGTATTTTGGGTAGAAATAGGTGTACCATTTGTCTATGAATATAGAGATAATGCATGAATAGACAATACTGTGAATTAATAATATTACTGGTTCCAACTCTAAATAATGGATTGAATTGATATCTGAAAATATACAGAAAACCTTATATTGATATACTACATTTAATCCTACCCATTATACATCTGAATGAAATATTAGGGTTATGGATTTTCATGAAGAGTGTTTGAGTTTTGCTTCAAAAGTGATTATGGAAATTGAAAATAATGTGTTTGGAAAGAAGTCTCATGAAAAGACCAGTCCAGAAACCTGGAGGTATGCATGTGTTCTGAAGCAGAAAGTGATTTAAAGTGAAACAAACGCCTATATATTTGCTAACTTGTGGATGATAAATATATACGATGATGTGCAGAAATTGAAGAAATAGTAATGTACCAGTGTTGAATAAAAATGAACGTTAAAATACACATCATGTCCCATAGGAATCTACTTGAATTGATGTTAAACTGCGTCCGTTAATGTAGAAATATTAGAATTTGTATGCACCATTCACTGAAGTTAGTTTTCAGTACTAGGAAACAAATATGTATTTCAGGTAGATGAGTATTTCTGAGAATAATCTTGTGAAAAGTTGATTATAAATCCACATACATGAACATGAATGAATTCAGGGAGTGTATAATAAGACTCATACATTTCATATTTTGAAAAATCTGGAGAGTATATATATATATATATATATACACACACACACACTCACACAAACTGAGACTATAAAAATAGCAATATATATGCCAATTGAAATTCACCATGAAATATACATCATCCACAGATTCAAAAATATTCATGTTACTGAAGATAGATTTATGTATAATGTTGTTTAACTAGGAAGTTTACCCATACATTGAATTTTCAGTTCCAACAGCATTTAGGAGGAGTAATCTCTTCTCACATTTTGTATCTGCCAAGTCAGCCACCTCACAAGAATGTACGTGTGATACCAGGTAGGATTCTATATGTGCATATAAAAATACATGTGCTGAGTAGGCTACAGAGAGAGGGAGACAGGAATTCACATATTTGTTAACTTTAAAAACACATGGATAACTATTTCAACAGAAAATTGACTAGATTTATAACACATACCCTTTTTTATGCAAAAGGCAAGTCCAACTATACACCATGCCTCCTCTGAACTGCTTGGATTTCTATTCTGTTTGGGTTATTTTTCTCCATCATATTAGGAGTAGTAGTCAGAGTCCAGTAGGTTATGAGTTAGTGTCAGGGATCAGTATTTCAAATGGAAAATAGAATAATGAATCAAATGTGTATGCAAATATATGCTACACCAAAATCTTCCCACTCTCATCCAGAACAAATCCTTGACATTACCTTCGCCTGAAGTAAGTCACAATTAGAATAGAAGAGTTAGAAAATCTGTGAATACATATCTTGAGTGGAAAATGCTCAGAGTTCAGAACCTTGGAGGTGGTAGAGGAGTTTCCAAAAGTAAGGGACATGGTAAACACTCCTCTAACATGGAGGTCTGCTGGCGTAAAGACATCTTGAGAAACTGCCTCTGAGGTTGGGCACTTGAAACATACGTTATTTTCAGGAGCTTTAGCTTCCTTTGTAGTGAGACAATAAAATCTGGGTCTGCATCTATGTGACCTGGAGGATATGGTTTCTTATTTTCCAGTGAACATGAGGCAGCAGTGCTGAATTCACTCTTTGTAGGTAAACAGTGGCCACTGGGGTCTAATTGTCTCCCCATGTGGACTGTGGAGCCATTTGGTCATCCTCCACTTTTCGTGGTGTTTCCTGCTGTTGCACTGGGAGTTTGGTATTTGCTTCACAAAATACAAGAAGTTCAACAGGGACACAGTGCTGGAGGGAGTTCTGTCACGTGTTGTGGGTCAGGGTCTGCAGGAGAATGCAACAACCAGGCTTCTTTCCCACATACTTTGCCCCCTTGTCCATAGCAACATGATTCTGAACATGGCCCTGAATCCTCTCCATATAAAAACATGCTTTTACATATTCGGGTCTCCTGGCTGCACCATGTTAGTCACAAAAAATTTGGAAGCCAATGAGAAATCCACATGGCCATAACACAGATGTATTATCACACAACTGCAGACCACTTCTCTAGGCCCAATACTCTGCAGGCTCTAACTTGCTTGCCCCCATGTCCATAGCAACTTGATTCTGAACATGGCCCTGAAATCTTTCAATATAAAAACATGCTTTTACATATACAGGTCTCTTGGCTGCACCATGGCAGTCACAATGAATTTGGAAGCCAATGGCAGAACCACATGGTCACAACACAGATGTATTATCACAAAACTGCACACCATTTCTCTAGGCCAACAACTCTGCAGGCTATAACTCAATGGCATCTCTGTTCTACACCATTTTCATGAAACCCAGTGAATTAAGGCAGGGTCTGGTACACTCAAGATCAGCAACAGGACATCCAAAGGTTCTCCAGTGCCACCTGGTCATGGGAATTTTAAAAATTTCATGGTATTTATCTGGCCATTTTTCAAGGATGAAGTTGGAGGCACTGTGGGTTTCAATTCATTCAGGAACCATTAAATGTTGAGGAAGTTCATTTCAAAGAAAGCTCTGGAGAACTCTCACAGGCAAGGCTTCCAAAAGAGTGGCCAAAAGGTCACATGAAGCCAGGCGCAGTGAGGTCTCCAATGTGAGGTCCATGTGTGTTTTGACTCAAAACTATCCCTGCCAAGTCTTTCAGAATAAAATCATGTGATATACTGGCTGAGATTCCCAGTACTCTTTGGAAAACCACCCTGGGCCTAGATCTCAGTTTCCAAGGGTGACTTTCATGTGTGGCCTCCTAATATCCCAACACTTTTCATGGCAATACTTCTCTGAGGTCAATTCCAGAACGCAGTCTCTAAGGGGAATCAAACCAGAGTTCAAGCCCAGGTTGACCCAGTCATCTCTTCACACCGCCAATCAAATGAACACAATTAAAAACAAAACACTATCACATGGCCCCATCTTCTTCCTTATAGACACTCATCATAACCACTGGTTGGAGCTTTCCATGAGGGGCACATTCCAAAAGAATGTCCAAAATAAGCTCCCTTGCCCCTCATTTGGCTCAAGTCAGGGTGGGAAGGACACCCTTCCTGTGAACCAGGAGTGATCAAATAGGCCTGTCATTAATACTGCTCCGCTTTTCCAATTTGAGGCCTTCTGACTGTGGGGTTTAGATTCTTTATGTGAACTGGAGTCATGAGAAAAGACAAGCACCTCTGCAGAGATTTGAAGAACTCATTTGACCAAAAGGATCGCTATTCTCACTTGATTGATTTCAGGAACCTACAGAGAAAGGCAATAGAATTCATTCACAATGACTGAAATTTTTTGCGAATTTGGTTTTGGTTTCACACATGGGATCTTTCTTTAGATCCATCAGGTGCTGAGAATCTAAGCCACAGCCTCACACAGGGTAGAGAGCCTGATTCAGACACATCCCTTTCCGAAGCAATTTAGCAAGAGCCACAGGTGATGCCCATTCATTTCCATTTGAAAACTGTTTTCTTCAGGCTTCACAAAGGGGTAGCCTGAGCCCAACATCTTCCCGAAATTCAGGGCAACAGAACAATAGGTAAGCAAAAGGCCCAAAGCATGGTATCTCCACTGAGATTTTTCTGGTCACACTCATATCTGAGTTTTCTGAGATACTGGCCATTCCCTTCAGGTATCCAGTACATGGACATGTCAAAGACCTTGGAGTTGGTACATATCTTGGACACAAAACAATGAGACTATTCTGGAGAGTTGCCAGAATTCAGGAAGAAAACAGGGACTTAGGAAGGTAGTAGGTTTTGCCAATCCATAAGGCAAGCTGCAGTCCATTCATAAATTGGGCAGGATGAATGCTGGGAATCTTTTTACTACACAGGACACATCCATTGTTGCATTGTCTTTTCTCATGTCTACAACCACGGACACAGTGGGATACACAGACATAGAAACACTCACCTTGTCAAATGACTTACTAGAAATAGTTCACTGAAAACCAAACGAACCGCCTTTCCTACCTATTCTCAGAACAAGAGACAAAACCACACACCCACACTCACAATGGCACCTCTTTCCCCTAAGTAGGTCTGTGACTATCCGGAGTGTTCTCTGACTGGTGGGCAATACTATGTTCCCCCGAAATGGCCTGTATTCTCTCAGATCTGGTTTCCTTGGCCAACTATGTGAAGTTGTCAGGAAAAAGTGGTGAGCCACTACCTGCTTTCTCAGGAAAGGTCCCTCTTCAGAGCTCTCCTGGCATTTGGCCATCCTCACATCAGTAGGTACCAAGAAAGACTGACTCTGTCCTTGGTAAATCCAAACAAGTGAGCCCACTGGGACTGGGACTGGAACTGCATCTGGGTGCCTGGCTTCTTGGATACCAAGTTCAGAGAGTTCCATCACCAAGGAAATGAGGTATGACTCTTTCTTTGGAACTGAATGAGGTCACTGCCTTTGCAACCACTTGGTCCTAACAGTTGCTTCCAAGGGCCCCATGAGATGGAGGCTGCCCCTTCTTCCTCTGACACTTTCACAATTTAGAATGGTATATCAACCATAGGCACACACACACAGGCCTGGTTTGGTCCATCTTCTCCAAAATAAGAAGAGAGAGGCTGATTCAGACACATCCCATCATCCTGACCAGGTGGTTTGTCATCGAAGATGACTTTTGCTCTTTCAGGTCCTTCATACCTGTCTACAACTTCTCCAGGTATCATTTCTGCATGGACCTTTGAGGATCTCAGCAGGTGGAAGGTCCCCTACTTTTCTGTATTGTAAGAACAACTTTGTCCCTGCTCTTCTGTAAAATGAGATTGAGGGAACAGTGTATGTTTTGGGTTAATAACAGGTTTGATTTCGATTTGTGTTAGGAATCATTCTTCTGGATGAATAATGGTATTGGGAACCTGGTATATTTACAAGAATGTAGAGGTGAAACATAAGTATGAAAACAGAAATCCAGGTATGATTTTAAACACATAAGGGCATTGGGCCCTTGATTGGGATACTTAGCTTTGAATTATGTTCTGCACAGATGTCTCAGATAATTTGATATACAATGGCATAGGACCTTGTACCTTGGAAGATTGAATGTAGAAGAGAACATCCCTTCAAAAAGGGATAGTCGGTAGGATTAGGAAGATAGTCGGTCGTTTTAGGAAGAAGAGTGAGTATATGATTTGGAACAAAAGTTCTTTAACAATAGGATTTCAGTTAGAGAGTGAATGTATATGTCAGCACATATGAAGAGCCAGTCACGATGATGAAGTGGGGAAAACATGTAGAAAAGAAGATATCAATAAAGATATTACGAAATCAGGGAAAGTATAAAGTGAGTGAGAGGATTAGACATTTTCAACAGGCTTGAGGTTGAATCTTAGAAAGAAACAAATATGAAGTCACCAATAATATTGACATTTGAGAGCATTAGGCACCCTGGACATGGATGTTTTTAGTAATCTATGTTCACATTTCATTTAGGCTTTGCTTGGTTCATTCATAAGTGTAACATTTACATTTTTGTCCAGAATATTATTGTGATAATATGTATATGTAGATCAGGTGACATAAGTATTTCTTCCACCATTTTTGGTAGCAATATACTGAAGACATAAAATTAGTATTGGGCGTACAAAGAGGTGTACCCTATGTCTATGAATATAGAGATAAAGCATGAATAGACCATACTGTGAATAAGTAATATAACTTGTTCCGACTTAATATAATGGGATGAACTGATATCTGAAAAATTACTGGAAATCTTATATGCATATACAATCATTCATTCCAACCAGTTATTCATCTAATGTCAATATTAGTGTTTTGGTTTATCATGAAGAGTGTGTGAGTTTTACTTCAAAAGTGATTATGGAAATCGAAAATAATGTGTTTGGAAAGAAGTCTCATGAAAAGACCAGTCAAGAAACCCTGACAATACATGTGTTGTGAAGTAGGAAGTGATTAAAGTTTAAAGAAATGCCTACAAATTTGTGAACTTGTGGATGAAATACATATCTTATGATGAGCAAAAACTGAAGAAATAATAATGTACCAGTGTTGAATATAAATGAACATCATATTATATATCATGTCCCATTGGGATCTACTTGCATTGGTGATAGACTGGATCAGTTCCTGTAGAATTATTAACATTTGTATGCACCATTCACTGAAGTTAGTTTTCAGTACTAGGAAACAAATATGTATTTAAGGTGGATGAATATTTCTGAGACTAATATTTTGGAAAGTTTATTATAAATCCACATGCATGAACATGAATGAATTTAGAGAGTGTATATAAGACACATATATTTCATATTTTGAAAAATCTGGAGAGTGTATATATATATATATATATATATATATATATATATATATATATATATATACACACACACATACCCACACACACACAAAAAAAACCACACACAGACATTTAAAAGTAGCAATATATATGCCAATCAAAATTCATCTTTAAATATATATCATCCACAGATGCAAAAATATTTATTTTACTGAACATGAGTTTATGTATAATGATGTTCTACTAGGAAGTTCCCCTATAGGTGGAATTTTCAGTTCCAACAGCAATTTGGAGGAGTGATCTCTTCTCACAATTTGTATCTGCCAAGTCAGCCACCTCACAAAAATGTACATGTGATACCAGGTAGGATTCTATAAGTGCATATGAAAATACATGTGATGAATAGGCTACAGAGAAAGGGAGACAGGAATTCATATATTTGTTTAATTTAAAAACACATGGTGAACTATTTCAATTAAAAATTGACTAGATTTATAACACCTACCATTTATCATGCAAAAGGTAAGTCCAAGTATGCAGCATGCCTCCTCTGAACTGCTTGTATTTCTATTCTGTTTGGGTATTTTTCTCCATCATATTAGGATTAGTAGTCAGAGGATAGTAGGGTATGGGATAGTGTCAGGGATTCAGTATTTCGAATAGAAAATTGAAAATGAATGCAATGTGTATGCAAATATGTGCTACACAAATATCTTCCCACTCTCATCCAGAGCAATGCCTTGACATTACCTTCGCCCCATGTATGACACAATTAGAGCAGAAGAGTTAGAAAATCTGTGAATACATATCTGCAATGGAAACTGCTCAATTTTCACAAATTTGGAGAAGGTAGAGGAGTTTCCAAAATTAAGGGACAATGTAAACTCTCCACAAACATGGAGCTCTGCTGGCCTAAAGAGTTCTTAAGAAACTGCCTCTGAGGTTGGGCACATGAAATATATGTTGTTGTCAGGAGCTTTAGCTTCCATTGTAGTGAGACCATCCAAGCTGGTCTGCATTTTTGTGACCTTTGTGAGCACATGGTTTCTTGTTTTCCAATGAACATGAGGCAGCCTTGCTAAATTCTCTCTTTGTAGGTAAACTGTGACCAATGGGGGCTAAGTGTCTCCCCGTGTGCACTGTGAACCCATTTGGTCATCCTCCACTTTTCGTGCTGTTTCTTGCTGCTGCACTCGCAATTTGGCATTTGCTTCATGAAACAAGGAGTTCAACTGGGACACAGTGCTGGAGCGAGTTCTGTCACGTGTGGTGGGTCAGGGTCTGCAGGAAAATGCACCAACCATGCTTCTATCCCACCAGCTTGCCTCCTTGAGCATAGCAACCTGATTCTGAACATTGCCCTGAAACTCCTACATATAACAAGATGCCTTTTAGAGAAGGGTCTGCTGGCTGCACCATATCAGTCATAATCCATTTGGAAGCCAAAGGCAGATCCACATGGCCAAACCACAGATTTTTTATCACACACCTGCCCACAACTTCTCTAGGTCCACTACTCAGCAGGCTCGAACTTACTTGCATCTCTTTTCTATACCATTTTCATGAAAACCAGTCAATCAAGGCACCTTCTGGTATATTCATAATCAGAAACAGGACATCCAAAGGTTTTCCAGTGCCACCTGCTCATGGGAATTTTAAACATTTCATGGTATTTATCTAACCATTTTTAAAGGATGAAGTTGGAGGCACTGTGGGTTTCAATTCATTCAGGAACCATTAAATGTTGAGGAAACTCATTTTAATGAAAGCTCTCGAGAACTCTCACAGGCAAGGCTTCCAAAAGAGTGGCCAAAAGTTCACATGAAGCCAGGCCCATTGAGGTCTACAATATGAGGTCCATGTTTGTTTTGACTCTCAACTATTGCTGCCAAGTCTTTCAGAATTAAATCATGTGATATCCTGGCTGAGATTCCCAGTGCTCTGTGGAAAGCAACCCTGGGTCAAGACTCATTTTCCAAGGACTCCATGCGTGGTCTCCTAAAATCCCAACACAACTCATTGCAATACTTCTCTAAGATCAGTTCCAGAATGCAGTCTCTAAGGGTAATTACGCCAGAGTTCCAGCCCACGTGGACCAATTCATCTCTTCCAACCGCCACACAAGTGACCACAATTAAAACCAAAACACTCCCACATGGACCTCATCTTCTTCCATATAGACACTCATCATTACCTCTGGCTGGAGGATTCTATGAGGGGCACAGCCCAAGACAATGTCCAAAAGAAGCTTCCTTACCCCTCATATGCCTAAAGGCCCGGACTCCCTTCCTGTGAACCAGGAGTGATCAAATAGGCCTGCCGTTAATACTGCTCCACTTCTGCAATTTGTGGCCTATTGACTGTGGGGTTTAGATTCTTTTTGTAAATGGGAGTCATGAGAAAACCCAAGCACCTATGGGCTAGACTCTGCAGGGCTTTGAAGAACTCATTTGACCCAAAGGATCCCTATTCTCACTTGATGGAGGCAGGAACATTACAGAGGAAGACGAGAGACTCCATCCACAATGACCGCTCTTTTGGCCATTTTGGTTTTGGATGCACACATGGGATCCTTCTTTAGACCCATCAGGTGCTGAGAATCAAAGCCACAGCCTCACACAGGGCCAAGAGGCTGATTCAGACACATCCCATTCTAAAGCAATTAAGCAAAGAGCCCAAGGTGATGCCCATTCATTTTCATTTGAAAACTGTTTTCTTCAGGCTTCAAAAAGGGGTGGCCTGAGTCAAAGAACTTCCTGACATTCAGGGCAACAGACAAATAGGTAAGCAAAAGACCCAAAGCAGGGTTTCTCCATTGAGACTCTCCTGGTCCCAATGATATCTGTGTTTTCTGACATGCTCTCATTCCCTTCAGCTATCCAGTACATAGCCATGTCACAGATCTTGGAGGTGGTTCATATGGTGGACATAAAATCATAAGCCTATTCTGAAGAGTGGCCATAATTCTACGAAGAAAACAGGAACTTTGGAAGATAGTAGGTGTTGCACATCCATAAGGCAATCCACAGTCCATTCATAAATTAGGCAGGATGAATGCTGAGAAGCTTTCTACTAGACATGACAAATCCATTGATGCATTCTCTTTTCTAATGTCTACAACCACAGACACGGTGGGATACACAGACATAGAAACACTTGCCTTGTCAAAGCACTCAGTAGACACAGTCCATTCCAAACCAAACAAACTGCCTTTCCTACCTATTCTCAGAACATGAGACAAAACCACAAACTCACACCCACAACCACAAAGGCACCTCCTTCCTCCAAGTAGGTATGTGACTATCTGGAGAGCCCTCTGACTGGTGGACCATTTTATGTTCCCCCGAAACGGCCTGTCCTGTCTCAGATCAGGTCTCTTTGGCTAACTCTGTGAAATTGTCCGGGACCAGCAGTGAGACACTACCTGCTTTCTCAGGAAAGGCCCCTCTTCAGAGCTCACCTGGCATTTGGCCATACTCACATCAGTATTTACCAAGAAAGACGGACTCTGTCCTCTGTAAATCTAAACAAGTGAGCCCACTGGGACTGGAACTGGGACTGCCTCTGGGTGCCTGGATTCCAAGTTTAGAGTGTTCCTTCAACAAGAAAATTAGATGAGGTCACTTCTTTCTGGAACTGATTGAATTTGCTGCCTTTGCAACCACTTTGTCCTAACAGTTGTTTCCAAGGGTCTCATGAGATGGAGGCTGCCCCTATTTCCTGTTACAATTTCACAAGATAGAAAGTTATATCAACCATAGGCACCTGGGAACAGCTCTCTACATAGGCCTGGTTTGGTCCATCTTCTCTACATTAAGAAGATAGAGGCTGATTCAGACACATCCCTTCGTCATGACCAGGTTGTTTGCAATTGAAGATGACTTTTTCTCTCTCAGGTACTTCATAGTTCCCTATATCTTCTCCAGGGATTATATCTGCATAGACCTTTGAGCTTCTCAGCAGGTGAAAGTCTCCCTACATTTTTGTATTGTAAGACCAACTCAGTCCTGCTCTTTTGTAAAGATAGATTGAGGGAACAGTATATGGTTAGGGTTAATAACAGGTTCGATTTGTGTTAGGAATCATTCTGCTGGATGAATAAGAATATTGGGATCCTGTGGTATTTATAAGAATATAGAGGTGAAATATAAGTATGACAATGGAATTCTAGATAAGATTTGAAGCCCAGAAGTGCACTGGGCACTGGAGTGGGAAACTTAGCTTTGAACAATGTTCTGCACAGATATTTCAGATAAATCGATATATAATGGCAAAGGACCATGTACCTTGGTTGATTGAATGTGTAAGAAAACATCCAGTCAAAAAGGGATAGTCGGTAGGATTAGGAAGATAGTGTAGGTTTAGATAGAAGAGTGAGAATAGGATTTGGACCAAAAGTACTTTAGCAATAGAGTTTTGGTTAGAGAGTGAATGTAAATGTCAGCACATGTGAAGAGTTGGTCACAGTGATGAACTGGAAAAAATATGTAGGAAAGCATTTATCAATAGAAACATTAGGAAATCAGGCAAAGTATAAAGTGAGTGATAGGATTAGACATTTTCAACAGGTTGAGATTTAATATATAATCTTAGGAAGAAACAAATATGTAGTCACCGACAGGATAGACATTTGAGAGCATTAGGCAACCTGGACATGGATGGTTTTAGTAATCCATGCTCACTTCCTATTTAGGATTTGGTACAATCATAAGTGTGACATTTGCGTTTTGTGTCCAGAATATTACACTGAAAAAATGTATATTTATATCAGGTGACATGAGTATTTCTTCCACCATTTCTGGAAGCAATATGTTGAAGACATATAAATTAGTATTGGGGGTACAAATACGTGCACCCTGTGTCTCTGAATATAGAGAAAATGTATGAATAGACAATAGTGTGAATAAAGAATATAATTGGTTTCAACTTTAAAAAATGATTGAAGTGGTATCTGAAAATATAAAGAAAATTTTATATTGATAAACATACATTCATTCAAACCAATTATACATCTATTTGTAATATTAGGGTTATGGTTTATCATAAAGGGTGTGAGTTTTGCTTCAAAATTGATTTTGAAAATCGAAAATAATGTGTTTGGGTAGAAGTCACATGAAAAGACCAGTCAAGACACCTGGAGGAATACATGTGTTCTGAAGCAGGAATTGATTGAAAGTGAAACAAATGCCCATAAATTTGTGAATTTGTGGATGAAATATATATCCTATGATGTCCATAATACGAATAAATATTAATGTACCAGGGTTTAATAAAAATGAACGTCAAAATGCACAGCTTGTCATATCGGAATCAAGGTGCATTGATGTTAAACTTGGTCAGTTACTGTAGAAATATTAGTTAAATCTGTTTTTCAGGTGGATGAATATTTCTGAGAATAATCTTGTGAAAAGTTGATTATAAATCCAAGTCCATGAACATGAATAAATTTAGCGAGTGTAAATAAGACACATATATTTCATATTTTCAAAAATCTGGAGAGTGTATATATATATATATATATATATATATATATATATATATATATATATATATATATTTACACAAAACACACACACAGACATTAAAAAGTAGCAATATATATGCTACTCAAAATTCATCTATAAATATATATCATCCAAAGATGCAAAAATATTTATTTTACTGAACATGAGTTTATGTATAATGTTTTTCTACTAGGAAGCTCCCCTATAGGTGGAATTTTCAGTTCCAACAACGATTTGGAGGAGTGATCTCTTCTCACAATTTGTATCTACCAAGTCAGCCAACTCACAAAAATGTACATGTGATACCAGGTAGGATACTATAAATGCATATAAAAATACATGTGATGAATAGGCTACAGAGAAAGGGACAGGAATTCATATATTTGTTAATTTTAAAAACACATGGAGAACTATTTCAATTGAAAATTGAACAGATTTATAACACCTACCATTTATCATGCAAAAGGCAAGTCCAAATATACAACATGCCTCCTCTGAAATGCTTGTATTTCTATTCTGTTTGCGTTACTTTTCTCCATCATATTAGGATTAGTAGTGAGAGTCTAGTAGGGTATGTGAATATTTCTGAGAATAATCTTGTGAAAAGATGATTATAAATCCACATTCATGAATATGAAAAATTTAGGATGTGTAAAATAATACACATATATTTCATATTTTGAAAAATCTGGAGAGTGTGTGTGTGTGTATATATATATATATATATATATATATATATACACACACACACACAAACATTCACAGACATTAAAAAGTAGCACTATATGCCAATTTAAAATCACCATGAAATATATATCATCCACAGATCCAAATAAATTCATTTTACTGAACATCGATTTATGTATAATGTTGTTCAACTAGGAAGCTCACCCACAGGTTGAATTTTCAGTTCCAACAGCGTTTAGGAGGAGTGATCCCTTTTCACAATTTGTATCTGCCAATTCAGCCTCCACACAAGAACGTACGTGTGGTAACAGTTAGGATTCTAAATGTGCATATAAAAATACAGGTGCTGAATAGGCTTCAGAGAAAGGGAGACAGGAATTCACATATTTCTTAACTTTTAAAATACATGGAGAACTATTTCAAAAAAAATTGACAAGATTTAAAACTCCTACACTATATAATTCAAAAGGCAAGCCCAACTATCCACCATGCCTCCTCTGAACTGCTTGTAGTTCTATTCTTTTGGGGGTATTTTTCTCCAACATATTAGGATTAGTAGTCAGAGTCTAGTAGGGTATGTGTTAATGTCAGTGATTCAGTATTTTGAATGGAAAATAGGAAAATGAATCCAATGTGTATGCAAATATGTGCTTCAGAAAAATCTTCCCACTCTCATCCAGAACAATCCCTTGACATTACCTTCGCCCCAAGTAAGACACAATTAGAGGAAAAGAGATAGAAAATATGTGAATACATATCTGAAATGGAATTTGATCAGGAGTTCACAACCATGGAGGTGGTAGAGGAGTTTTCAAAAGTAAGGGACAGGGTAAGCACTCCACAATCACAGAGCTCTGCTGGCCTAAAGACTTCTTGAGAAACTGCCTCTGAGTTTGGGCACTTGAAATATATGTTCTTTTCAGGAGCTTTTGCTTCCTTCTAGTGAGACGATCAAAGCTGGGTCAGCATCTATGTGACCTGGAGGACATAAATTGTAATATTCCAATGAACATGAGGGAGCAGTGCTGAATTCTCTCTTTGTAGGTATACTATGGCCACTTGGGGCTAAGTGTGTCCCCGCGTGGATTGTATATTCATTTGTTCCTCTTCCACTCTTCATTGTGTTTCTTGCTGCTGCACTGCGACTTTGGTATTTGCTTCACGAAATACATGGAGTTCAACTGGGACACAGTGGTCTAAGTGTCTGCCCGTGTGGACTGTGAAGCCATTTAGTAATCCTCCACTTTTCCTGGTGTTTCTTGCTGCTGCACTGCGAGTTTTGTATTTGCTTCATGAAATACAAGGAGTTCAACTGGGACACAGTGCTGGAGGGAGTTCTATCACATGTGGTGGCTCACACATGAGTATTCATGAAACCGGCCTCTATACCACATAGCTTGCTCCCTTGACCATAGCAACCTGATTCTGTAAATTACCCTAAAACCTCTCCATATAACAAGATGTGTTTACTTATAATGGTCTCCTGGCTGCACCATGTCCGTCTCATGACATTTGGAATCCAAAGGCAGATCCACATGGCCCCATCACAGATGTTTTATCACACACCTGCCTACCGCTGCTCTAGGCCCTCTACTCATCAGGCTCCAAATTACTGGCATCTCGGTTCTACACCATTTTCATTAAACCCAATCAATCAAGGCACTGTCTGGTACACTCATGATCAGAAATAGGACATCCAAAGGTTCTGTATGCCACCTGTTCATGGGAATTTCAAACATTTAAACTATTTATCTAGCCATTTATCAAGGATGAAGTTGGAGGCACAGTGGATTTCAATTCATGCAGGAACCATTAAATGGTGAGTATGATCATTTCAATGAAAACTCTGGAGAACTCTCACAGGCAAGGCTTCCCAAAGAGTGTCCAAAAGGTCACCTGAAGCCAGGCTCATTGAGGTCTACAATTGAGATCCATGAGTGTTTTGATCTCAACTATGGCTGCCAAGTCTTTCAGAATAAAATCTTGTGGTATCCTGACTGAGATTCCCAGTGCTCTGTGGAAAGCTACCCTGGGCCTACATCTCAGGTTCCAAGGGCGACTCTCATGCATGGCCTCCTCAAATCCCAACACAACTCATGGCAATACTTCACTAAGCTCAGTTCCAGGACACAGTGTCTAAAAGGAGTCACACCAGAGTTCAGGCCCAGGAGGACCCAGTAATCTCTTCCAGCTACCACACATATGACCACAATTTAAATCAAAACACTCCCACATGGGCCTCATCTTCTTCTACACAGACACGCATCATAACCTCTGGCTGGAAGTTTCCATGAGGGGTGCAGCCCAAGACAGTGTCCAAAATAAGCTCCATTGCCCCTCATTTGCCAAAAGTCAGGGTGGCCTAAACACCCTTCCTTTGAACCAGGAGTGATCAAATAAGCCTGCCTTTAATACTGCTCTGCTTCTCCAATTTGAGGCCTAATGACTGTCAGGTGTAGATTTTCTATGTGATTTGGAGTCATGAGAAAACCCAAGCACCTATGGGCTATCCACTGTAGGGCTTTGAAGAACTCATTTGACCCAAATGATCCCTATTCTCACTTGACGGAAGTCAGGAACTGAAAAGGTCGGGCGAACTTCGGAGGAAAAGACCACCAAGAGACTGTCTCATGCTACAGCAAAGGGTTTATTGGGGGTCCAGCATGCTGAGGCTCAGAGCTCACTTCAGAGGAGCAAAGAACAAAGAGCCCCGAGAACAACTTGAGCAGAGTTTATATACATTCTTTAGAGAGGGCAGGGACTTTACATACATCATAGCCTCCTTTAGAAAATCATCATATACCGCGGGAAAATCAAATAATAACTCTAAAACATGATTAGCACATTCATTGGTGGGAACAGGTTGGGCAGCGGGTGATTGGTCAGCCGTGAGAAGGAGTATACATTTAAACTGATTGGTTGAAGCACTGAGATGTATACGTGCAAATCTGCATGGTTTCTGGGAAGGGGTGGTTAAGTAACGAGGTGGTCAGGGAAGATTTCAACACACATCTAATGGGAAGATCCGGGAATTGTCTTAAGTGCCACAGGAATTTCAGGTTCTGAGTGAAGCTTGGAAAATGTACAAAACCTGGTTCTTTACGTTTCAATTTCAATTTCTTTTATTCTTTCATTTCCCACCCCTTTTTCTGACTACTTTTAATCTTAAAAGTAATGAATCAAAATTATTGTGGGGTTTCACATTCTTTTCCTACCAGTGCAGCATATTTCTGTCTGATTATCATGAGTTTCACCTGCCTAATCTGAGCCTGGAGAAAGGAAACTATGTGGTTAGGCAAACAAGGTCCCACAGTTAGCAACACCATAAGGATGATCAGGGGTCCAGCTAAGTCTGATATTAGTGTAGTTACCAGGGGTACTCGGTTAACCATGACTCAAAGCACCCTTGTTGAATCTCCCATTCTCTCTGGCGCTCTTCAAGGTATTTTCTTAATTTACTCATGAATTATTTTGCAACTCCAATATGGTCAGCATAAAAACAACATTCTTCTCTCAGTGCAACACAGAGGACCTCTCCCTCATCAAGAGGAGGTCTAATCCTCACCTGTTCTGTAAAACAACTTCAGAAAGAGAGGTTAAGGATTCCTGCAAAGCTGTGATGGAGGTCTCTAACGTCTTCAAGTCTTGATTTATTGCTGTTTCTAATTGGGCCATTTGTTGTTAACCACGCATCATAGAAGCTGTTCCCATACCCACTCCTGCAGCAGCTCCTATCCCCAATAGGATGGCTAGAGTAAGGGACAATGGTTCCCCTTGATATCGGGTTGTTTGTCCCCCTAGTAGACCTTCAAATGATTAGGCATTATGATAGAGTACCCTGGAGAGTATCTGCACCATTACACAATAATTTACAGGGCTGTCAAAGACCTGGGCTGAAATACAAGGAGTTCTGACTGTGTGGAGTTCAGTACCATAAAGGTTCCTTTAATTAGTTCCCAGGGGGAGGAGTCAGATGTACTCTGGACTGGGGAAGTAGGCAAAGACGGAATCCAGGAAGTATTAGATGGTAGAGGGGTTCTGGTAGATCTAGGCATGGAAGGTTTAGGAGGCTTAATCCCTGGCTTGAGGGGATTGGGTCCTATTGCTGTGGGATTTTCTTTCTTTTTAAGCCAGACGGTGAACCAGAGACCAAATTCATCACCTGGGCCATAAATATAGAATCGCATTCCCCACGTATTTCCCATAGGCCAGGTTTTTCTGAGGTAGCCCCTTCCTTTGGAAGTGAAAGTTATATTGAGGGGGTAACATAGAGTATTCTTTCCACAGCGAGTTTTTGACACCACTGGGCAAGCAGCACATTTCTTGGGATCAATCCAGGTGTCATTTCATCCTACCGGAATCATACCTTTCTGGGGAGTTTGGGTTCCACCATGCAGCTTTCGTTTGTTCACAACCCCAAGATCTACAATAAAAGTCACTGGGTCCTCCACAGGTTTGGGCCTGTTTTATGACTTTGGAAATCAGGTGGGCACACATAATAGTCAAGACTGGCTAGTTTACACCTGAGCTGGGGGAGATGACATCCACAATTCATGGGTTAAGGTGGTCTATGTTGCCCTAGTTAGGGTTTGAGTGGGATCTGTGTGGGGTCCTCTATGTCAGGGAGATCCCAGTCAGGGAAGCCTATGGCAAGCTGACAAATTTCCGGGTGGAGAGATGGCCACCAAGTCCATAAGGTGGCTGTTTGTGAAATAGATCACACTACTTGCCCATTAGGATTCATTACTTGCCCTTGTTGCTGAGCACGCTGATGGGGATTAGGGCTGCTGGTGGTCATGGGAAGAATCCATAGCCCTACCCACATGACGGACACGCAACTTGAGATGGATACCAGTCTGTAGAAGTTTCCAGCCAGAGTCTGTACAGGGCTCAGGCATGAGATGGGAGGCATTGATCCAGGAAGTGATCCCATCCACTTTCACCACTGTGGGTGTTATAAGCAGCACCTGGTATGGTCCTTTCCAGTGGAGTTCCAGGGATGACACCTGACGCCATCTCACGTAGACGAAGCCTCCCACTTGATATCAATGTGGGGTTCCCTCGTCTCCAGTCTGATAAGCAGAGGCCAAATGTTTCCACAGGTATCGCTGGGTGCTGGGTTTGTTAAAGGGCTTTAAATCTGTCAAGCAAGGGGGTGTGAAAGGAATCATTAAGTCTCATAGTTGGGATTAGGTCCCCTACTGGAGGAAGGGCACCATTGAGAATTTCATAAGAGGTGAGGTTACACAAAGAGGCGGAGGGGGTATTTCTTTCACAAAACAGTGCATAAGGTTGGAGCATAGTCCAATTTTTTATGCCAGTATCCAAGCTTAATTTTGTTAAGTACTCTTTGATGGCTCTATTCATCCTTTCTACCTGTCCTGAGATATAGGGTCTATAAGCACAATGTAACTTCCAATTAATCCCCAGGGTCCTGGCAAATCCCTTACTTTCCTGGGGCATGAATGCCGGTCCGTTAGCGGACCCTATTACCTTAGGCAGGCCGAACCTTGGAAAAATGTCTTCTACGATCTTTTTGACTACCATCTGAGCTGTTTCTTTCTTCATGGGGAAGGCTTCGACCCATCCTGAAAAAGTATCTACAAAGACTAGGAGATATTTAAGTTCATACCTTGCTGGCTTAATTTCAGTAAAGTTCAATTCCCAGAATTGTCCTTGTCTGGTTCCTTGTAAGCGCTTCCCTGCAGGAAGCTTGGATGGGTAAGCATTAACTACTTGGCAGACTTGACAAGCTCTAGTCACCTGCTCAGCTATTTCTTTCCTCTGTGAGTCAGTCAATAATAAGTCCTTTCTCCAGTCCTTTAAGAGTGCCTATATCTTCTCTGAGTCTAAGTGGGTGAGCTGGTGTACGTCTTTGACATAAAGGTGGGCTTTTTGAAATTGTAAACTTGGCTCTGTAGGATCCCAGAGTTCTGTATCTGTCTCCTCAGATGATAAGTTGCCTGAATGTTCCGGTGCGGCCAAGTCTCCTGATTGTTGTTCCCCCTGGTGTGGAAAAAGTTAACACAGTCACTCCATTTAGGGCTGCCAATTAAGCTTCCTCATCTGCCCTTCTTTTTCCAACCGCCAAGGGTTCGTTTCCCTTCTGGTGCCCTGGGCAGTGCACTATAGCTAGTTCCTTAGGGCCCTGCACTGCTGAGAGAAGTTGGAGGATCTCATCTTTGTTCTTTATTTCTTTCCAGGTGGAGGTTAATAACCCCCTTTGATGGTAAATAGCCCCGTGCACATTTGCAGTGGCAAATGCATAGCGGCTATCAGTGTATATGGTGGCCCTTTTGCCTGTTGCTAGTTCCAATACTTTCGTAAGGGCAATCAGTTCTGCTTTTTGGGCTGATGTCAGTTCTGGGAGACCAGAGGAACAGATGACATTAATTTTGCTAACTACTGCTTCTCCAGCCCACCGCTTACCATCTTGGAGGAAGCTGCTGCCATCCATAAACCATACAACTTCAGGGCAAGGCAGTGGCTGATCCTTCAAGTCTCGTCGTATACTGGTTTCCTCTGCCAGTATGTGTTGACACTCATGAGCAACGGGTCTTGATGATTCTTCTGGCAGCAGTGTAGCCGGGTTGAGTGGAGCAGCGGGTCCCAGCGTGATTCTGTCTTTGTCAAGCAAGAGGTTCTGGTAGTGGGTTATTCTAGAGTTTGATAGCCACATCTCTGGAGGCTGACAGATGATGCACTCCAGGGCATGGGGGACTATAATCGTTAGCTTCTGTCCCAACGTTAATTTATCAGCATCTTTTATTAGAAGGGCTGCCGCTGCTATAGCTCTTAAGCAATGGGGCGACCCACTAGCCACTGGGTCCAGTTTATTTGATAAGTATTCTACCGGCCTTTTCCAAGGTCCCAAAGTCTCAGTGAGCACAACCCGTGCTATTCCTTTCTTTTCCTCGATGTAGAGACTGAAGGGTTTTTCTATATCTGGGAGTGCTAAGGCCGGAGCAGATAGCAGCACCTTTTTTCTGACATTATCAAAAGCTTGTTGGTGCTCAGGGGTCCATTGGAAGTGGGCATCCCCCTTTATCAGCGGGTATAAAGGGGCAGCCAGAGACGCGAACCCAGGAATCCATAACCTGCAAAAGCCGGCAGTCCCAAGAAACTCCCTGAGTTGTCTCTTATTAGATGGGGGCAGTATCTGCACAAAGGTTCGTTTTGTGGGCTCAGTGAGCCATCCTTTTCCACCCCTAAGAGAATAACCCAGGAAGATTACTTCTTGCTGACAAATTTGGGCCTTTTTGGCAGAAGCCCTATATCCAAGCCGAGCAAGCTTGGAAAATAATGCTTGGGTCCCAGACTCATAGTTCTCTTTGGTGTCGGCTGCCAGTAGCAGACCATCCACATATTGGAGTATGGTGACATCGGGGTGTGCAGTTTTGAAGTCATTGAAGTCCTTGTGGAGGGGTTCATCAAAGAGAGTGGGAGAGTTTTTGAACCCCTGTGGGAGTCTAGTCCAGGTTAGTTGGACAGATGTTCCTTTTTCGGGGTCTATCCACTCAAAAGCAAACAGCAACTGAGTGTCCTTATGTACGGGCAAGCAAAAGTGAGCATCTTTTAAGTCTAGCACAGTGTACCATTCCTGCTCCAGATTCAGAGCGCTAAGCAAATTATATGGATTCGGTACAGTGGGGTGAATGTCCTGCACTCTGTTGTTGATCTCTCTTAGGTATTGAAGCGTCCGGTAGTCCCCAGTTCTGGCTTTCTTACTGGTAGCAGGGGGATATTCTAGAACAAATGACAGGGCCTTAAGACCCCAAGAGCCAGGTATTTCTGAATATGGGCCCTTATCCCATCCTTAGCTTCTTTGATTAGAGGATATTGTTTAACACTGATTGGAGAGATAGAGGCTTTTAATTCTACTACTATTGGAGGTTGTTATATGGCTAGACCTAACCCAGCAGTTTCTGCCCAGGCATTAGGATAATCTTTTATCCATTTCTGGGGTAGTTTGCCTGTTTGATCAGTCCTAGGAGGCGCGAAGTGTTGATGTTCATCTTCTACGGATGTTGTCAAAGCCATGACTATGGGAGTTTTTACTGAAGGCTTTAGAAACTCCACTTGGGAACCATCAGGGTTAAAGGTTATTCTAGCCCAGAGTTTGGTAAGCAGATCCCAGCCCATCAATGGGGCTGGGCATTCTTGGATTACTTGGAAAGCGTGGTGGACTTTTCCATTTCCTAGGTCCATAGTCCTCTTAGTTGTCCCAGCCCAATATCTACTGCCATTAGTACCTTTAACAGGGGACCATTTATTTGATAGGGGGCCCAGTGGTGTCTTAAAGGTTGATTATACTGCTCCTGTATCCACTTCAAAGTTCACTGGGGTCCCCTCCACTTTAAATGTTACCCTGAGCTCGGAGAGGGGATCCGAGCCCCGACTTTCCTAGTCCTCTTCTAGAGTCAGCACGGCGGACTGGCATCTCTGCTTCTTTCGGGGGCACTCTTTGGCCTAGTGTCCTGTTTTCTTTACAGTAGGCACACTGATCTGAGGCCAGGGGCAGCCATTGGCGGGGGCCCAGGTATCCCTTTCTGACTCCCTGCTTTTTAACTTCTGGCATATTTGGTGCTCTGACCAGAACCTTAGTCAATGCTTTAGTCTGCCTTTTGCTCCTTTCATCCTCCTTTTGTTCCCTTTCCGTCTCTCTCCTCTGTTCCCTTTCCTCCTCAGTTTCTCTCTTATAATATACTTTCTCAGCATCTCTTACTAAATCTCTCAAGGTCTTATCTTGTAATACATCTAGACGTTGTAACTTTCTCTTAATATCTAGGGCAGCCTGCTCGATAAAGGCCATTGCAACAGATGCTTGTTCATCCTCTGCCTGAGGATCAAAAGGAGTATATTTCCTATATGCTTCCATAATTCTCTCCAGAAACATAGAGGGAGACTCATTAGGCCCTTGGATAATCTCTCTTACCTTGGCCAAATTAGTCGGCCCTCTGGCGGCCACTCGGAGACCCGCTATTAGAGTCTGGCGATAAGTGGACAGATGCTACCTACATTTAAAGGTGTTTGGGTGCCAGTTGGATCGGTTCATTGGCCCGTAGGGACGGAGAGGAAGCATCATAGGGGCTTCCGAGTTTTCTATTATCCGTCACCGGCGGGTTCCTTTAGGTGGCCCAGCTTCCTCCAGGGGAGGAGGGGTTGCTGCTGCTGCAGAGAAGTCCCCTGGAGTGCTTGGGTCTGGCCCAATTGCCTCTAGCGGCGGAGAGGCTGAGTCAGCGGCGAGAATATCATCTGGAACGTGTTGGGGGTTGGAGAGCGAGGGTAGAGGATAAGGAGTGGGAGGAGTGTCCAGTCTTGTGACTCAGGGAGAATGGAAGGAAGAGGGGGAGGAGTGGAAGGTTTGAATGATAGGATGCTGGGGGAAGGGGTATATGGCTGTTGATCTGGGTGGCCACGTGGCCCCAGCTGAAAGACAATATCTCTGACTTTTCGGATTAGAGGGAAGTAGAAGGATCCTTCTGGGGGGCCACCTGACTCTGAGAATAGGCCATTCTGAAGCACAGAGAATCTGCCAGGTACGGCATTTTACTGAAAAAGAAAGATTCTGGGCCCTTGAGCGGACATCAGTCCAATGATCAAGTGTCAGGGACAGAGAAGTGGAAGTGCTTTGTCCCATAATGAGAGTTACTCAAACAGGGACAGTGAAGACACAAATGCAACACAGACAAAGACAAACAGTAAACGTTTAACATGAGTCCAAGACAAAGATTAGAACTGAGTAACTGCCAAAACCTGATGGGTTAGACAATAAAGACAGCCGGAAAACTCAACATGATTTCAGAACAATGACCAAAACTGAGTAGCCGGCAAAACCTGATGGGCTGGCGAACCGAATCCTGAAGCAAAATATAAACGAGTTGAAGAAATTAGTATTCCTTGATTTCTCTAGTCCTCTGGAGTGTCCCCCAGGAACGTGGCCTGTAGCTCTGTGACACATCTGTCAGCCACCATCAGAGAGAGCTAATGCTCTTCACTGACAGCCACTTTGCCAATCCATAACCTGAAACCCAAAACCAGAAAGAGGTGCCTTACTTACCCCGAGAGGAGTCCATTGGGGTCTTTTGTCCGCCGCTGCCGGATATCTCACCTGGGGCCTCCAGATGAATAGGTGGGGCGAACGTCAGAGAAAAAGACCACCAAGAGGCTTTCTCATGCAACAGCAAAGGTTTTATTGGGGGTCCAGTATGCTGGGGCTCAGAGCTCACTTTAGAGGAGCAAAGAACAAAGAGCCCTGAGAACAACTTGAGCAGAGTTTATATACATTCCTTAGAGAGGGCAGGAACTTTACATACATGATAGCCTCCTTTAGCAATTCATCATATACCATGGGAAAATCAAATAACAACTCTAAAGCATGATTAGCACTTTCATTTGTGGGAACAATTTGGGCAGGGGGTGATTGGTCAGCCCTAAGAAGGGGTATACATTTAAACTGATTGGTTGAATACCTGAGATGTATACTTGCTGAGCTGCAGGGATTCTGGGAAAGGGTTGTTAAGTAACTAGGTAGTCAGGGAAGATTTCAACACACATCTAATGGGCAGATCCGGGAATTGTCTAAACTGCCACAGGAAAGTGCAGCTTGGAAAGTTTACAAACCTGGTTCTTTACATTTCAATTTCAATTTCAATTTCTTTTATTCTTTCAGAACCTTACAGAGAAAGGCAAGAGGCTTAATCCACAATGACTGCTCTTTTGGCCATTTTGGTTTTGGATGCACACATGGGATCTTTCTTTCGATCCATCTGGTGCTGATAATCTAAGTCACAGCCTCACACAGGGCCAAGAGGCTAATTAAGACACAACCAATTTCAAAGCAATTACTACTCTGAGGTCAGTTACAGAACTCAGTCTCTGAGGAGAATCACACCAGTGTTCAAGGCTAGGTGCACCCAGTCATCTTTTCCAACCACCACATAAATGACCACAATTAAAACCAAAACAATTCCACATGGCCCTCATCTTCTTCCATAGAGTCACTCATCATAACCTCTGGCTGGAGGATTCCTTGAATGGCGCAGCTCAAGAGAGTGTCCAAAATAAGCTTCCTTGCCCCTCATTTGCCTAAACTCAGGGTGGCCTGGACACCCTTCCTGTGAACTAGGATTGATCACATACGTCTGCCGCTAATACTGCTCTACTTCTCCAATTAGAGGCCTACTGACTGTCAGGTATAAATTCCTTATGTGATTTGGATTCATGATTAAACCCAAGCACCTCTGAAGAGCTTGGAAGAACTCATTTGACCCAAAAAATCCCTATACTCCCTTGAAGAAGGTCAGGAACCTAACAGAGGAAGGCAAGAGACATCATCCACAATGACTTATGTTTTTGCCATTTTGGTTTTGGATGCACACATTGGATGTTTCTTTAGATCCATCAGGCGCTGAAAATCTAAGCCATAGCCTCTCACAGGGCCAAGAGGCTGATTCAGACACATGGCTTTCCAAAGCAATTAAGCAAAGAGCCACAGGTGATGCCCATTCATTTCCATTTGAAAACTGTTTCCTTCAGGCTTCACCAAGGGGTGGCCTGAGGCAAAGACCTTCCTGACATTCAGGGCAAAAGATCAATAGGTTAGCAAAAGGCCCAAAACAGGGTTTCTCCACTGAGGCTTTTCTGGTCACACTGATATCTGAGTTTTCTGAGATGCTCCAATTCCCTCCAGCTATCCAGAACATAGCCATGTCGCAGAGTTTGGAGGTGGTACATATTTTGGACACAAAACCATGAACCTATTCTGGAGAGTGGCCAAAATTCAGGAAGAAAACAGAAACTTAGTAAGATAGTAGGTGTTGCCCATCGATAAGGCAACCTGCAGTCCATTACTAAAATGGACAGGATGAATGCTGGGAAGCTTTCTACTAGACAGGACACATCCATTGATGCATTCTCTTTTCTAATGTCTACAACCATGGAGACAGTGGGAGACACAGACACAGAGACACTTGCCTTGTCAAAGTTCTTTCTAGAAATAGTCCACTCCAAACCAAACACACCGCCTTTCCTACCTATTCTCAGAACATGAGACAAAACCACAAACTCACACACACACTCAAAAAGGCACCTCCTTCCCCCAAGTAAGTCTGTGACTATCCAGAGTGTCCTTTGACTGGTGGGCCATTTTATGTTCCCCCAAAAAGGCCTGTCTTGTCTTAGTTCTGGTCTCCTTGTCAAACACTGTGAAGTTGTCAGGAGCCTGTTCTGACCACTACATGCTTTCTCAGGGAAGGCCCGTCTTCAGAACTCTCCTCGCATTTGGCCATCCTCACATCAGTAGGTACCAAAAAAGACAGACTCTGTCCTTGGTAAATCCAAACATGTGAGCCCACTGGGACTGAGACTGGGACTGGCTCTGTGTGCCTGGCTTCCTGGATCCCAAATTCAGAGAGTTCCATCACCAAGGAAGTGAGGTAGGTCACTTATTTCAAGAATTTAATGAGTTCACTGCCTTGGCAACCACTTTGTTATAACAGTTGCTTCCAAGGGTCCCATGAGATGGAGGATACCCTACTTCCTCTGACACTTTCACTAGTTAGAATGGTATATCAACCATATGGAACCAGAAACAGCTCTCCACATTGTCCTGGTTTGGTCCATATTCTCTCCATTAAGAATAGAGAGGCTGATTCAGACACAACCCTTCATCCTGACAAGGTTGTTTGCCATGGAAGATGACTTTTGCTCTCTCAGGTCCTACATAGCTGCCTAATACTTCTCCAGGGATCATTTCTGCTTGGACCATTGAGTTTCTAAGCAGGTGGAAGATCCCCTACATTCCTGTATTGTAAGACAAACTCTGTCCCTGCTCTTCTGTAAAGGTAGATTGAGGGAACAGTGTATGGTTAGGGTTAATAACAGGTTCGATTTTGGTGAGGAGTCATTCTGTTGGATGAATAATGGTATTGGGAACCTGCGATATTTACAAGAATATATAGGTAAAATATAAGTATGGAAACAGAAATTTAGGTATGATTTGAAGCCCAGAAAGACATTGGGACCTTCATTGGGATACTTAGCTTTGAATTATGTTCTGCACAGATGTCTCAGATAAATCGATATACAATGTTATAGGACCTTGTACCTTGGATGATTGAATGTCGAAGAGAACATCCAGGATAAAAGGGATAGTTGGTAGTATTAGGAAGACAGTTTGTACGTTTAAAAAGAAGAGTGAGTATAAGTTTTGGACCAAAAATTCTTTAGCAATAGGGTTTCGGGTAGAGAGTGAATATGAATGTCAGAACGTGTGAAGAATCAGTCACAATGATGAACTGGGGAAAATATGTAGGAAAGCAGATATCCATAGAGACATTAGGAAATCATGCAAAGTGTAAAGTGAGTGATTGGATTAGACATTTTCAATATGATTGAGTTTCAATATATAATCTTAGGAAAAAACAAATATGTAGTCCCCAAAAAAATTGACAAGTGGGAGCATTAGGCAGCCTGGACATGGATGTTTTTAGTAATCCATGTTCATTTTCCATTTAGACTTTGGTACAATCATAAGTGTGATGTTTGCATTTTCTGACCAGAATATTACTGTGATAAAATGTATATGTGGATCAGGTAACATGAGTATTTCTTCCACCATTTCTTGGAACCATATTTTGAAGATGTATAAATTAGTATTGTGGGTAAAAATAGATGTACCCTGTGTCTATGAATATAGAGATAATGCATGAATAGAGCGTAGTGTGAATAAATAATATTACTTGTTCCAACTTTAAATAATGGATTAAATTGATATCTAAAAATATTCAGGAAATCTTATATTGATATACATACATTCATTTCAACCAGTAATACATCTAATGGTAATATTAGGGTTGTGGTTTATCCTGAAGTGTGTGTGAGTTTTGCTTCAAACTGATTATGGAAATCAAATATAATATTTTTGGAAAGAAGTCTCATGAAAAGACCAGTCAAGAAACATGGAGGAATACTTGTGTTCTGAAGCAGGAAGTGATTGACATTGAAACAAATGTCTAAAAATTTGTGAACTTGTGGATAAAATATATATCCTACAATGTGCATAAACTGCAGAAATAGTAATGTACCATTGTTGAATAAAAATGAACGTCAAATTATATGTCATGTCCCATAGGAGTCTACTTGCGTTGATATTAAACTGGGTCAGTTACTCTAGAAATATTAGGATTTGTGTGCAGCTTTCACTGAAGTCAGTTTTCAGTACTAGGAAACAAATATATATTTCAAGTTGATGAATAATTCTGAGAATAATCTTGTGAAAAATCGATTATAAATCTAAATACATCAACATGAATAAATTTAGGGAGTATATATAAGACACATATATTTCATATTTTGAAAAATCTGGAGAGTATGTATATATATATATATATATATATATATATATATATATATATACACAAAACATACACACAGACTATAAAAAGTAGCAATACATATGCTAATCGAAATTCATCATTAAATATATATAATTCACATATGCAAAAATAATTATTTTACTGAACATGGATTTTTGTATAATGTTTTTCTATTAGGAAGCTCACCCATAGGTTGAATTTTCAGTTTCAACAGCGTTTAGGAGGAGGGATCTCTTCTCACAATTTGTATCTTCCAAGTCAGACAAAACAAAAAAATTAACCTGTGATACCAGGTAGGATTCTATATGTGCATATAAATATACATGTGCTGAATAGTCTATAGAGAAAGGGAGACAGGAATTCACATATTAGTTAATTTTAAAAACACATGGAGAATTATTTTAACCAAAAATTGACTAGATTTATAACACCTACCCTTTATCATGTAAAAGGCAAGTCCAAATATACACCATGCCTCCACTGAACTGCATGTATTTCTATTTTGTTTTGGTTATTTTTCCTCCATCATATTAGGATTAGTAGTCAGAGTCTAGTAGGGTATGGGTTAGTGTCATGGTTTCAGTATTTTGATTGGAAAATAAGAAAATGAATCCAATGTGTATGCAAATATGTGCCACACAAAAATATTCCCACTCTCATCCAGAACAATGAATTGCCATTACCTTCACCCCAAATAAGACACAATTAGAGGAGAAGAGTTAGAAAATCTGTGAATACATATATGGAATGGAACATAATCAGGAGTTCACAACCTTGGAGGTGGTAGAGGAGTTTCCAAAAGTTAGGGTCAGGGTAAACACTCCACAAACATGGAGCTCTGCTGGCCTAAAAACTTCTTGAGAAACTGTCTCTGAGTTTGGGCACTTGAAATATATGTTGTTGTCAGGAGCTTTAGCTTCATTTGTAGTGAGACCATCAAAGATGGGTCTGCATCTATGTGACCTGGAGAACATGGTTTCTTTTTTTTTAATGAACATAAGGGAGCAGTGCTGAATTCTCTCTTTGTAGGTAAACTGTGGCCACTCGGGTCTAAGTGTCTCCCCATGTGGACTGTGAAGCCATTTGGTCATCCTCCACTTTTTGTGGTGTTTCTTGCTGCTGCACTGGGAGTATGGTATTTACTTAACGAAATACAATGAGTTCAACTGGGACAAAATGCTAGAGTGAGTTCTGTCATGTGTGGTGGGTCAGGTTCTCCAGGAGAATGCACCAACAAGTCTTCTATTCAACATAGCTTGTCCCCTTGACCATAGCAACCTGTTTCTTAAAATTGACGTTAAACCTCTCCATATAACGAGATGCCTTTACATATAAGGGTCTGCTGGCTACACTATTTCAGTCACAAGCCATTTGGAAGCCAATGGAAGATCCACATGACCCCACCACAGATATTTTATCACACATCTGCACACCACTGCTCTAGGCCCACTACTCAGCAGGCTCCAACTTACTGGCATCTCTGTTGTACACCATTTTCATAAAACCAAGTCAATTAAGCCACTGTCTGGTACACTCATGATCAGAAACAGGACATCCAAAGATTCTCCAGTGCCACCTGGTCATAGGAATTTCAAATATATCATGGTATTTATCTGAGATTAGGAAGATAGACGGTAGGATTAAAAAGAAGGGTGAGTAAAGGATTTGGACATTAAGTTCTGCTTCTCCAATTTGACGCGTATTGTCATGCATGGGCGACTCTCATGCCTGGCCTCCGAAAATCCCAACACAATTCATAGCAATACATCTCTAAGGTCATTTCCAAAACTCCGTTTCTAAGGGGAATCACACCAGAGTTCAAGCCCAGGTGGACCCATTCATCTCTTCCAACCGCCACACAAGTGACCACAATTAAAAACAAAACACTCCCACATGGCCCTCATTTTCTTCCATGTAGACACTCATCATAATCCCTTGCTAGAGGTTTCCATGAGGGACACAGTCCAAGACAGTGTCCAAAATAAGCTCCCTTCCCCCTCATTTGCCTAAAGTCAGGGTGGCCTGGGCATCCTTCCTGTGAACCAGGAGTGATCAAATAGGACTGCCATTAATGCTGCTCTGCTTCTCGAATTTGAGGCCTACTGACTGTGGGGTTTACATACTTTATGTGAATTGGAGTCATGAGAAAACCCAAGAATCTCTGGGCTTCCCTCTGCAGGGCTTTGAAGAACCCATTTGAGTGAGTCTAGGAGTTGGACCAAAAGTTCTTTAGCAATAAGGTTTTGGTGAGAGAGTAAATGTAAATGTCAGCACATTTGAAGGGTCATTCCCAATGATGAACTGGAGAAAAGGTATTTGAAAGCAGATATCAATGGAGACATTAGGAAATCAGGCAAAGTACAAAGTGAGTGGTAGGATAAGACATTATTAACAGGGTTGAGTTTGAATATATAATCTTAGGAAGAAACAGATATGTAGTCACCAATAGGAATAATATTTGAGAGCATTAGGGAACCAGGACATGGATGGTGTTAGTAATACATGCTCACATTCAATTTAGGCTTTGGTACAGTCATAAGTGTGACCCTTGCATTTTGTGTCAGGAATATTACTGTGATGAAATGTATATGTATATCAGGTGACTAGAGTATTTTTTCCACCATTTCTGAAAGCAATATTTTAAAGACTTATAAATTAGTATTGGGGATACAAATACATAGACCCTGGGTCTATGAATATAGAGATGATGCCTTAATAGACCATACTGTGAATAAATAATATAACAGGTTCCACTTTTAATATTGGATTGAATTGATATCTGAAAATACATAAGAAATTTTATGTTGATATACAATCATTCATTCCAAACAGTTATACATCTAATGGTAATAATAGAGTTATGGTTTATCATGATGGGTGTGTGAGTTTGCCCCAAAAGTGATTATGGAAATCGAAAACAATGTGTTCAGAAAGAAGTCTCATGAAAAAACCAGTCAAGAAAGCTGGAGGAATACATGTGTTCTGAAGCAGGAAGTGATTGAAAGTGAAACAAATGCCTATAAATTTGCTAAATTGTGGAAGAAATATATATCGTATGATGTGCATAAAATGAAGAAAACTAATATACCAGTGTTGAATAAAAATGAACGTCAAAATAGACATCATGGAACATAGGAATCTACTTGCACCGATGTTAAACTGGGTAAGTTACTGTAGAAATATTAGCATTTGTATATACCATTCACTGAATTTAGTTTTCAGTACTAGGAAACAGATATGTAGTTCAGGTGGATGAATATTTCTGAGAATAATCTTGTGAAAAGTTGATTAGAAATCCAAATATATGAACATTAATGAATTTAGGAGTGTATAATAAGACACATATATTTTACATTTTGAAAAATCTGGAGAATATATATATATATATATATATATATATATATATATATATATATATATATATATATATACATATATATATATATATATATACACACACACAAAACCCACACAGAGCAATTAAAAAGTAGCAATATATATGCCAATCAAAATTCATCGTGAAATTTATATGATCCACATATCCAAAAATATTTATTTTACTGAACATGGATTTATATATAATGTTGTTCACCTAGGAAGCTCCCCCATAGGTTGAATTTTCTGTTCCACAATTTGTATCTGTCAAGTTGGCCACCTCACAAGTATGTACGTGTGATACCAGGTAGGATTCAATATGTGCATATACAAATACATGTGCTTAATAGGCTACAGAGAAAGGGAGACAGGAATTCACATATTTGTTAACTTTAAAAACACATGGAGAACTACTTCAATTAAAAATTGACTAGATTTATAACTCCAAACCTATGTATTGCAAAAGACAAGCCCAACTATACACCACCCCTCCTCTGAACTGCTTGTATTTCTATTCTGTTTGAGTTATTTTTCTCCATCACATTAGGATTAGTAGTCAGAGTCTAGCAAGCTATGGGTTAGTGTCAGGGAATCAGTATTTCGAATGGAAAATTGGAAAATGAACACAATGTGTATGCAATTATGTGCTACACAAAAATCTTCTTATTCTCTTCCAGAAAAATTTATTGTAATTAACTCCGCCCCAAGTAATACAGAATTAGAGAAGAAGAGTTAGAAAATCTGTGAATACATATCTGGAATGGAATATGCTCAGGAGTTCACAACCTTGGAGGTGTTAGAGGAGTTTCCCAAAGTAAGGGACACAGTAAACATTTCTCAAATGTGGAGCTCTGGTGCCCTAAAGACTTCTTGGGAAACTGCCTATGTGGTTGGGCACTTGAAATATATATTGTTTTCAGGAGCTTTTGATTTCTTTCTAGTGAGACCATCAAAGCTGGGTCTGCATCTATGTGACCTGGAGGACATGGATTCTTATTTTCCAATGTACATGAGGTAGCAGTGCGGAATTCTCTCTTTGTAGGTAAACTGTGGCCATTGTGCGCTAAGTGTCTCCCTGGGGGACTGTGAAGCCATTTGGTCATCCTCCAATTTTCATGGTGTTTCTTGCTGCTGCACTGGGACTTTGGTATTTGCTTCACGATATACAAGGAGTTCAAATGGGACACAGTGGTGGAGGAAGTTCTGTCTTGTGCGGTGGGTCAGGGTTCTCAGGAGAATGCACCAAGCAGGCTTCTATCCCTCATAGCTTGCCCCCTTGTCCATAGAAACCTGGTTCTGAACATTGCCCTGAAACCTCTCCATATAACAATATGCCATTTCATTGAACATTCTGCTGGCTGCACCATGTCAGTCACAAGCAATTTGGAAGCTAATGGCAGATTGACATGGCCTCACAAAGATGTTTTATCATACACCTTCCCACCTCTGCTCTAGGCCCACCACTCAGTAGGCTCCAACTTACTGGTATCTCTGTTCTACACCATTTTTATGAATCCCAGTCAATCAAGGCACTGCCTGATAGATTCATGAATGATGTAGGACATCCAAATGTTCCCAGTGCGACCAGGTCATGGGAAATTCAAAAATTTCATGGTATTTATCTAGGCATTTTTCAAGGATGAAGTTGGAGGCACTGTGGGTTTTAATTCATTCGGGAACCATTAAATGGTGAGGATGCTCATTTCAATGAACGCTATCGAGAACTCTCACAGGCAAGACTTTCCAAAGAGTGGCCAAAAGGTCACATGAAGCCAGGCTCATTGAGGTCTATAATGTGAGGTCCATGTTTGTTTTGATTCTCAACTATGGCTGACATGCCTTTAAGAATAAAATCATGTGATATCCTGGCTGAGATTCCCAGTGCTCTGTGGAAAGGTACCCTGGGCCTATATCTCAGTTTCCATGGGCGACTCTCATGCGTGTCCTCCTAAAATCCCAACACAAGTCATGGCAATACTTCTCTGAGGTCAGTTTCAGAACTCACTCTCTAAGGGGAATCACGCCACTGTTCAAGCCCAGGTGGACCCAGTCACCTCTTCCAACCGCCACACAAATGAAAACAATTGAAACAAAAAAAAATCCCACATGGCCCTCATTTTATTTCATATAGACACTGAACATAACCTCTTGCTAGAGGTTTCCATGAGGAGCACAGTACAAGACAGTATCCAAAATAAGCTCCCTTGCCCCTCGTTTGCCTAAAGTTTGAGTGGCCTGGACACCCTTCCTGTGAAACAGGAGTGATCCAATAGGCCTGCATTTAATACTGCTCCACGTCTCCAATTTGAGGCCTACTGACTGTGGGATTTAGATTATTTATGTGTATTGGAGTCATGATAAAACCCAAGCACCAATGGGCTAGCCTCTGCAGGGCTTTAAAGAACTCATTAGACCCAAAGGATCCTTATTCTCACTTGATGGAGGTCAGGAAACTTACAGAGAAAGACAAGAGAATTCACCCACAATGACTGCTCTTTTGGCCATTTTGGTGTTGGATGCATACATGGGATCTTTCTTTACATCCATCAGGTGCTGACAATCTAAGCCACAGCCTCACACTGGGCCAAGAGCCTGATTCAGACACATCCCTTTCCAAAGCAATTAAGCAAAGAGACACAGGTGATGCCCATTCATTTCCATTTGAAAACGGTTTTCTTCAGGCTTCACAAACGGGTTGGCCTGAGGCAAAGTCCTTCCTGACTCAGGGGAAAAGAACAATTGTTAAGCAAAAGGCCCAACCACGGTTTCTCCACTGAGATGTTAGTAGTCACACTGATATCTGAGTTTTCTGAGATGCTCGCCATTCCCTTCAGCTATCCAGTATATGGCCATGTGACAGAGCTTGGTGGTGGTACATATCTTGGACACAAAACCATGAGCCTATTCTGGAGAGTGGCCAGAATTCAGGAAGAAAACTGGAACCTAGGAAGATAGCAGGTGTTACCCATTGATTATGCAAGCCCTGGTCCATTCATTAATTGGGCAGGATGAATGCTCGGAAGCTTTCTAATAGACAGGACACATCCATTGATGCATTCTTTTTTTCTAATGTCTACAACCACGGACACAGTGAGATACACAGACATACAAACACACGCCCTGTGAAATGACTTAGTAGAAACATTTCACTCCAAACCTCAAAACCGTCTTTCCTACCTATTCTCAGAACATGAGACAAAACCACAAACCCACACCAACACCCAAAAAGGCACCTGCTTCCCTCAAGTAGGTCTGTGACTATCCAGAGTGTCCTCTGACTTCTGGACCATACTATGTTCTCCCAAAATGGCCTGTCCTTTATCAGATCTGGTCTCCTTGGTCAACTCTGTGAAGTTGTCAGGAGCTAGTGGTGAGCCACTACCTGCTTTCTCAGGAATGGCCCCTCTTCAGAGCTTTTCTGGTATTTGGCCATTCTCACATCAGTAGGTACCAAGAAAGATTGACTCTGTCCTTGGTAAATCCAAACAAGTGAGCCCACAGGGACTGTGACTGAGACTGGCTTGGATGCCTGGCTTCCTGGATCCCATGTTCAGAGAGTTCCATCACCACGGAAGTGAGGTGAGGTCACTTCCTTCAGGAACTGAATGAGTTCACTGGCTTGGCAACCACTTTGTCCTAACAGTTGCTTCCAAGGGTCACATGAGATGGTGGCTGCCCCAACTTCCTGTGACACTTTCACAAGTTAGATTGGTATATCAACCATAGGAACCTGGGAACAGCTCTCCACAGAGGCCTGGTTTGTTCCATCTTCTCTACATTAGGACGAGAGAGGCTGATTTGGACACAACCCTTCATCCTGGCCAGGTTGTTTGTCATGTAAGATGACTTTTACTCTCCCAGGTCCTTCATAGCTGCCTACATCTTCTCCAGAGGACATTTCTGCATGGACCTTTGAGGTTCTCAGCAGGTGGAAGATCCACTACATTCCTGTATTGTAAGACTAACTCTGTCCCTCCTCTCTGTAATGTTAGATTGAGGGGAAAGTGTACGGTTAGTGTTAATAACATTTTCGATTTGGTTAGGAATCATTCTGCTGGATGAATAATGGTATTGGGAACCTGTGATATGTATGAGAATATATAGGTGAAATACATGTATGAAAACAGAAATCTAGGTAAGTTTTGAAGCCCAGAAGAGAATTGGGCCCTTGATTGGGATACTTAGCTTTGAATTAGGTTCTGCACAGATGTGTCAGATTAATCAATATTCAATGGCCTAGGACCTTGTACCTTGGATGATTGAATGTAGAAGAGAACATCCAGTCAAAAAGGGATAGTCGGTAGTTAAAGGTTAATAAAATAGGTACTTGTCACTTCCTGTTTCTCTGTATGCTTAACAAAACACTTTTGAAATCTTGAGAACTCTTTGCTAATCTTGTTCCCAGAATGTGCTCTCCCCAACTGCCAAACTGCAGAATGTACTCCCTCACCCGTGTGCACGCACACTGCCCACTCACCCGGACCCATCAATAAACTTTCCTCCCTGCCCTCTCCAAGAAAATTATATAAACTCTGCTTAAGGTGTTCTCAGGGCTCTCATCTCTTTTCAATTGAGCTCTGAGCCCCAGCATGCTGGACCCCCAATAAACCCTTTGCTGTTGCATGTGACAATCTCTTTGTGGTCTCTTCCTCCAAGGCTTGCCCGACCTTTTCATATGGAGGTTCCACTGAAATCCAGCAGCTGCGAATGTGAGACCCCATGTGTCGTGGCTTTCACTATTTGTGTATCTTTCATTATGGGACAGAGCACTTCAATGCCTCTGTCCCTGACCATTGATCACTGGCCCAAAGTCCACATAAGGGCTCAGAATCTTTTTTATTTAGTAAAACACTGGACCTGGAAGACGCTCTGTGCCTCAGAATGACCCACCTTTCGAGTCGGATGGCCTCTAGAAGGATCTTTCTACTTCCCACTAATTTAAAAAGTTAGAGATATTGTCTTTTAGCCAGGGCCACATAGCCATCTGGATCATTCCGCCATATATCTTAACTTTGCAGGACCTCTGCAAATCTCCTCCTCCATGGGTGACGCCTTTCCTTACCGCTGCCCCTGCTCCTACTCCTTCCCCCATGATCTCTCAAACCCTCTGCTCTTCTTCCTTCTCCACCCTCTGTTCTCCCTGAGTCACAAGATTTGACTCTACTGGATTCTCCTCCCCCTCCTTATCCCCTGCCCTCTTCCCCCAATCCCCAACACCCTCTAAGTGATTCCCCTGCTGCTGACTCAGCCTCTCTGCAATTGGAGGAGCACAGCACCCTCCAGATAGCTCCCCAGTGGCACACACAGCCCTTCCTTCCCTTGAGGAAGCTGGCCCGGCTATAGGAACTCGCCAGCAGTGAATAGTTGAAAACACTGGAACTCCCATGATGCTCCCCCTCCATCCCTATGGGCCAAAGATTGACGACGGCCATGGGGGAAAAAATGCAAGCCTACCAGTTTTGGCGATTCTCCTCTTCAGACGTACATAATTGGAAATATAACAATCCCCCTTTTTCTGAGCACCCCACCTGGCACACAGGTCTGGTTGAGTCATTGATGTTTTCACACTAGCCTACTTGAGATGACTGCCAACAACTCATAGGGACTGTCTTCATGACAGGGGATCAAAATAGAATACTCCTGGAAGCTGGAAAAAAATATCCTCTGACCAGATGCGTGACTGACACAACTTCCCAAGATAATCAAAGCCAGCTTTCCTTTGAACCAACCCAACTGTGGCCCCCAAATCTTTGAAGGTAGGGAGCATCTGTTCACTTATCACCGGGCTCTAATAGTGGGTTTCCGTGCGGCCGCTAGGCGACCAACTAATTAGGCCAAGGTAAGAGAGATTATTCAAGGGCCTGAAGAACCTCTCTCTATGTTTCTAGAGAGAATTATGGAGGCATATAGAAGATACACTCCTTTCAATCCTCAGGCAGAGGATCAAAAGTCATCTGTCACAATGGCCTTTATTGGGCAAGCTGCCCCGGATATTAAAAGAAAGTTAAAATGCTTAGATGGATTACAAGATATGACTTTGAGAGATTTAGTCAGAGAAGCTGAGAAGGTATACTTTAAGAGAGAAACTGAGGAAGAGAAGGGAACAAAGGGAGGATAAAAGAAACAAAAGACAGACTAAGGCGCTGACTAAGGTCCTGGTCACAACAACAAATAGGCCAGAAATTAAGAAACAGGGAGACAGGAAGGGATACCTGGGCCCACGCCAGAGGCCACTCCTTGCCTCAGATCACTGTGCCTACTGTAAAAAAAAGGACACTGGGCCAAAGAGTTCCCTAGAAAGAGACAGCCACTCCTGCCAGCCATTCTGACTCTTGAGGATGACTCCAAAAGTCGGGGCTAACATCCCCTCCCGGAGCTCAGGGTAACTTTTGAAGTGTAGGGGACCCCAGTAAACTTTGAAGTGGATACAGGGGCAATATACTCAGCCCTCAAGGCCCCATTGGGCCATCTATCAAATAAAAGGTCTCTAGTTCAAGGGGCAAATGGCAGTAAGTATCGGGCTTGGACAACTAAGAGGACCATAGACCTGGGAAAAGGAAAATCCATCAATCCTTCCTAGTAATCACAGAATGCCTGGCCCCATTGATGAGCAGAGATCTGCTCACCAAGCTCTGGGCCAAAATAACTTTTAACCCTGAAGGCAACCAAGTGGGATTTCTAAATCCTTCAGTAAAAACTCCTATAGTCATGGCTCTAACTATGTCAGTAGAAAATGTACATCAACTCACTCAACTTTGTTCAAAGAAACTGCAGGCATTCCTGAAGGATCAAGAACAGAGTTTTCCACTGACCAAATCACAGCAAAAGGACTGAATGGGTAACAAAAGCCTGTCGGGTCCATCAATTGGTTTATGCTTACCCTTCCAAGCTTCCTGGAGGAAAGCACCTAGGAGGAAAAAGACCAGGACAATTCTGGGAAGTGAACTTTACTGAAATTAAGCATGCAAGGTATGGACTTAAATATCTCCTAGTCTTTGTAGATACATTTTCAGGATGGATTAAAGCCTTCCCCACCAAAAAAAAAAGAAAGAAAGAAAGAAAGAAAGAAAGAAAGAAAGAAAGAAAGAAAGAAAAAGAAAGAAAGAAAGAAACAGCACAAATGGTGGTCAAGAAGATCCTGGAAGATTTTTTTCCAAGATACGACCTGCCTAAGGTAACAGAGTCTGATAATGGACCTGCATTCATGACCCAGGTACGTTAGGGGTTAGCCAGTACCCTGGGGATTACATTGTGCTTATAGACCACAGAGTGCAGGACAGGTAGAATGAATGAATAGAACCATTAAAGAGACCTTAATGAAATTAAGCTTAGAGACCGACATAAAAGATTGGACAATGCTTCTGCCTTATGCAATGTTTCATGCAAGAAATTCTCTCTCTGTTTCTTTGTGTAACCTCACCCACTATGAAATTCCCTATGGGGCCCCTATTCCAGTAAGGGACCTAACCCCAACTCTAAGACCTAACGATCCCTTCCACACCACCATGCTTGACAGACTTACAGCTGTTGAAAGAACTCAGCGATACCTGTGAAAACAGCTGGCCACTGCCTACCAACCTGGAGATGAGGGGACTCCACATCAATATCAAGTAGGAGACTTTGTCTATGTAAGACAACATCAGGTGTCATCCCTGGAACCCCACTGGAAAGGACCATACCAGGTTCTACTTATAACACCTACAGTGGTAAAGGTAGACAGAATCACTTCCTGGATCCTGGCCTCTCATCTCAAGCCTGCACCCTGTCCAGACTCTGCCTGGAAACTGGAAGAGACTGGTAACCCTTTCAAATTGTGTATTCGCCAGGTGGATGAAGCTATAGAGTCTCTCCTTGACCACCAGTAGTTCTAACCCTCATCAGCCCTTTCAGCAGCGATGGCTGATCACAAATCCTACTGGAGAAGAAGTATAATCTATCTCACATATAGCCCACTTTGGGACCTGGTGGCCATTTCTCCACCCAGACATTTGTTAGCTGGCTAGAGGTCTTTCCTATTAGGATATCCCTGATGAAGAGGATACCACTAAAATTCCATTAAATACCTTTTGTACCATAAATAATGGAAACAAACATTATGGATGTCGGGACAGGTAAGCCAGGTGCAGGTTGGCTAGCCTAGATTACTATGTTTGCCCGGCAGACAATCAAAGCCACAAACAGCAACAGCTGTGTGGAGGAAAAGCCAATTTCTTCTGTAAGTCATGGGGATGTGAGCATACAGGGGCTTCCTGATGGAACCCGAACTCCTCATCAAATTCTGTACACAGCATTGGCCATATGACCAATTAGATAACCAAAACCCATGGCCCCCAGAGGGGTCTCTAGATCCTCAAATACTGTGTGACCTTTTTAACTTCTGCAAGTGCTCAAAAGGGTAAAAGGAGATTCCCCTATGTGGAGGCCTTTTCCCTCCTTTGCTCACATCCTGAACTATGCTTCTCCAATAGTTCCTCACCCTCAGCCTTCATCTCCAGACTATCTGCTGTCACTCCAAACTCAGCAACCTGATTTCTTCCCTTCAATTACTAGATCAAAAACCCAAACCAACACCGGTTCTCAGACCATTGCCCCCTGGCTGAGAAGCAGGTACTGAGGTACCCCTCCACCGACTCACTCCTCTCTTCTCTTGTCACTGCCCGCACTGGGTCCCACCAGGTCCTCTTTCCAGCTAACCCATAGCTCAAACCAGCTGAGGAGAGCCCTCAGACCCTTATCCAAATGTAATGAAAATGGCCTTTAAAGTTGCTCTTTCATCACTGAAAACAGGTTACTAAAAATTTAAAGTCCCTCACAGGCTTTGTGGATACTCACTCCCTTCTTCCCCTCTGCTCTACCTGTTCTACTGCTCAAGTTTTGTTGCTAGGAATATCCCAAACCCCTTTCCCATTATTCTTTTACATCTCTCCTTTCTCATTCTCAGATCCATGAAGCTGCTCTAAGCCCCGACTTCTCTGTCTCCCCCCTCTGTACCAGGCCCACAGAAAAGTTTTCACTGACCTTCTCCAGGAGTCTTCACCATGGCTGACTTTAGGACTTTCAGCAAAAAAGTCCCTATAAACGATTTCAGTGTAGATAACCTTCCTCATTTAATGTTGCCCTGTTCCACTTGGCCACTGGCTAAAAATAATCAGCACTCCTAAGCTAGACACCCCCTTACTAGTTTTTCACAAAATATGTGAACAATTCCTCTGGCCTTGAACTGGGGCTTCACAGAGATGGCAACATTTCTAAGATAAAGAAGTTACCATCTGGGCTCCATGGTAACAGCTGGCAGGGGGAAAAAAAGAAAGGGAAGTAAAAGCTCTCCCCCACCCAGTTGTCCTTGAAAAGTTAACTTGCCCAGAACAGAGAAAAAAAAACAGAAACAAAAACAGCTTTTTGTGAACTTCTGCAGAGTGTGATCTTCTGAGCCACTTCTCTTACATGTTGGGTACAAAATTCTGAAACTACCTAAACTTGGAATTCAGAAGATTAATTGATTACAACCGAAGCAATGCCCTCTGAATCTGGGTGCAACCAAATAGGACTGTTTCACTGTCTTTGGTGCTATCTTAGGTGCCTTGCCTTGTCCGTCCCTACAACAGTATAATTCTATATACTAAAACATTGTTGATGTTTTCATGAAATGAAAAACGGATGTGATTAATTGTGTAATGGTGCATATGTTACCCAGAATGCTCTATCATGACGCAGGTTCATTTGAAGATCGAATAGGTGGGACATACAACCCGGCTTCACTGGGAACATATGTCCCTCACTTTAGCCATCCTATAAAGAATAGGAGTTGCCACAAGGGTGGGCACAGGAACCACTGCCCTGGTCCATGGGACACAACAAATGACCCAGTTAGAAGCAGAAATAGACCAAAACTTAAATATATTAGAAACCTCCATAACAGCTTTGCAGGAATCTTTAACCTCTCTCTCTGAAGTTCTTTTACAGAACAGTTGAGGGTTGGACCTCCTCTTCATGAGTGAAAGGGACCTTTGTGCTGCATTGAGGGAGGAATGTTGTGTGAAGTTGTCAGAAGCCAGTGGTGAGCTACTACCTGCTTTATCAGGAAAGGCCCCTCTTCTTAGCTTTCCTGTCTTTTGGCCATCCTCACATCAGTAGGTACCAAGAAAGACAGACTCTGTCCTTGGTAAATCCAAAAAAAGTGAGACCACTGGGACTGGGACTGGGACTGGTTGTGCTTGACTGGCTTTCTGAATCCCACGTTTAGAGAGTTCCATCACCCAGAGCGTTATGTGAGGTAACCTCAATCAGGAAGTGAATGAAGTCACTGCCTTGGCAACCACTTTGTCCTAAGAGTTGCTTCCAAGGGTCCCATGAGATGGAGGGTGCCCCTACTTCCTGTGACATTTTCACACGTTGGAATGGTATATCAACCATAGGCACCCGAGAACAGCTCTCCACACAGGCCTGGTTTGGTCAATCTTCTCTACATTAAGATGAAAGAGGCTGATAAAGACACATCCCTTCATTCTGACCAGGTTGTTTACCATGGAAGTTGAGTTTTCCTCCCTCAGGTCCTTCATAGCTGCCTACAACTTCTCCAGGGTATCATTTCTGCATGGTCCTTTGAGGATCTCAGCAGGTTGAAGATCCCCTACATTCCTGTAGTGTAAGACCAACTTTTTCCCTGCTATTCTGTAAAGTTACATTGAGGGAACAGTGTATGGTTAGGGTAATAACAGGTTTTATTTGGGATAGGAATCATTCTGCTGGATGAATAATGGTATTGGGAACCTGTGATATTTACAAGAATATATAGGTGAAATATAAGTATAAAAACAGAAATCTAGGTAAGATTTGAAGCCCAGAAGAGCATTGGGCCCTTGATTGGGATACTTAGCTTTTAAATATCTTCTAAACAGATGTCTCAGATAAATCGATATACAATGGCATAGGACCTTGAAAATTGGATGATTGAATGTAGAAGAAAACATCCACTCATATAGGCATAGTTGGTAGGATTAGGAAGACAGTCAGTAGGTTTAGGAAGAAAAGTGAGTATAGGATTTGGACAAAAAGTTCTTTAGCAATAGGGTTTGCGGTAGAGAGTGAATGTAAATGTCACCACATGTGAAGAGTCAGACACAATGATGAACTGGGGAAAATATATGGGGAAGCAGATATCAATGGAGATATTAAGAAATCAGGCAAAGTATAAATTGAGTGATAGGATTAGACATTTTCAACAGGGTAGAGGTTGAGTATAAAATCTTAGAAAGAATCAAATATTTAGTCACCAATAGGATTGACATTTGAGAGAATTAGGCAATCTGGACATGGATATTGTTAGTAATCCATGCACACTTTCCATTTAGGCTTTGGCACAGTCATAAGTGTGAACTTTGCATTTTGTTTCCAGAATATTACTGTGATAAAGTGCATATGTAGATCAGGTGACATCAGTATTTCTTCCACCATTTCTGTGGGCAATATTTTGAAGGTGTATAAATTAGTATAGGGTGTACAAATAGGTGTTCCCTGTGTCTAGGAATATAGATAAAATGAATGAATAGACCATACTGTGAATAAATAATATTACTGGTTCCAACTTTAAATATTGGATTGAATTGATATTTACAAATTTACAGGAAATCTTATATTGAGATACATACATTCATTACAACCATTTATACATCTAATGGTAATATTAGGTTTATGGTTTATCATGAAGAGTGTGTGAGTTTTGCTTTAAAAGTGATTATTGAAATCTAAAATAAAATGAAGTATCATGAAAAGACCAGTCAAAAAACATAGAGGAATACTTGTGTACTGAAGCAAGAAGTGATTAAAAGTGAAACAAAAGCCTATCAATTTGCAAAATTGTGAATGAAATATATATCCTATGATGTGCATAAACTGAAGAAATAGTCATGTAACAGTGTTGAATAAAAATGAAGGTCAAAATACACATCATGTCCCATAGGAATCTACTTGCATTGATGTTAAAGTGGGTCAGTTACTGTAGAAAAATTAGGACTTCTATGCACCATTCACTGAATTTTGATTTCAGTACTAGGATACAATATGTATTTAAGGTGGATGAATATTTCTGAAAATAACTTTGTGAACATTTGGTTATAAATCCACATTCATGAACATGAATGCATTTAGGGATTGTATAATAAGACACATATATTTTACATTCTGAAAAATCTGGAGAGTGTGTGTGTGTGTATATATATATATATATATATATATATATATATATATATATATATATATATAAAGAGAGAGAGAGAGAGAGAGAGAGAGGCATTAAAAGGTAGCAATATATATGCCAATCGAAATTCATCATGAAATATATAACATCCACAGATCCAAAACTATTCATTTTACTGAACATGGATTTATGTATTATATTGTTCAACTAGGAAGCTCACCCATAGTTTTAATTTTCAATTCCAACAACGTTTAGGAGGAGTGACCTCTTCTAAAAATTTGTATCTGCCAAGTCAGCCATCTAACAAAAATGTACATGTGATACCAGGTAGGATTCTATATGTACATTCAAAAATACATGTGCTGAATAGCCTACAGATAAAGGGAGATAGGAATTCACATATTTGTTAACTATAAAACACATGGAGAACTATTTCAATTTAAAATTGACTAGATTTATAACACCTACCCTTTATTATGCAAAAGGCAAATCCAACTATACACCATGCCTCTCTAAACTGCTTGTATTTCTATTCTGTTTGGGTTCTTTTTCTCCATCACTTTAGGATTGCTGCAATCTGGCTGGGCACAATTCAGGAGCCACTTGTCAAAAGAAACTAAAATTACTTTTAGAACCACACATGACTAAAAATTAGCTCCTCGGGAAAAACCCTCAGAGCCCAACTGCCACTACTGGCTTCCCACAAGCTCTCAACCTCCACACTCCTTCTCTTGAGGTCGATTGGCTGGGTCGTGTGGGCAGAGCCCAAAAAGTCCCACAATGAGCAGCTCCGTTGTCTGAAAGGGTGGGGAAACAGCCCAATGGCATTACCACAGAGGAGCCAATCAGCTAGATATTGCTGGGGCTGCTGTGAGCCAATCATCAGCTTGCAGTCTGAAAGGGTGGGGAAACTGCTCAATGAGCATCTCCAATGAGCATCACCGCAGAGGAGCCAATTAGCTTGATGTTGCTGGGGCCGCTGTTAGCCAATCATCAGCCGGCAGTCTGAAAGTTTGTTTGGCCCCGTGGGCTGTGCCTCTCAACACCTCCCCCTCTCTGTTTAAACAACAAGCATGTGGCTTAGGGACCATGCCTGCCTTAGGTTGTCCAATAGTACATATGGTGCTTACCCATTATCGAATGAGCTGACCTCAAGGTATCAGCCTCCAGTCTTAGATTGGTACCATTGCAATTGGATCTTACCCGTCACTAGCTACAGGTCCAGTATACAGTCACACCTGTGGAGAGGTCTTTGTACCAGCGGGGGGTGAGGTTCTTTGTCTCACCTCTGTTGGCCCCCAAATTTTAGCTGAACGACCATGACAGCAGAAGGGAGGAAGATACACCAAGCCAATTGACGGCTCCTTTTGGAAAAATTGTACCACCGATGACATCATCAGCAAAAATACCCCAACACTACCACAAGTCAATTCACCAACATATTGTTCACAATGCATGCAGGTGAGTTCACAATGCATACAGGTGATACATAGTCGAGGCAAGTTCTGCAAGCAGTTCAGTGATGGCTATTGCAGAAGCTGTAGATTGGTTTTATCTTTGTCTTTACAGGCACTGGGATGAAGATAGGAATTTTGGCAATAATGGCCAAAGAAAAATTATGTAACATTCCAGAAGGTACTAAAAGAAAACAATTTTCTTAACAATTTACATTGTCTTGAAGAGAATTATTAAATATAATGAAAAGAAAAGGTGAAAGTAAACAAACAGATCTGTTAACCTCCTTTTTTGTACACATTTTAAAACAATCCTCAACAGGTGTTTACCCAATTTAAATTAAAACATTTACATCAAGTGTATAAAAATATATTTGGATCCATTTTTTCATGAGCGCTCATCATATATGATATATGGACATACGTACATTCAAACATATAACAAAAAACACAAGTGTGCACACGTAATATAATACATACAACACATAACATAAGAGTAAAGGCCTTATAACATTTTACAGGTGAAATCTCCATTGCAATGTCTAAAAACTCTATAGTCCAAAAATAGAACTGATCAGCAAAACATTAACCTAGGTTTGTATGAGCTCAAAAAACAAAATAGAACTTCATGACATGGGAAAGGGTAATAATAAAATAGATATTGAAAAAAGCATCCTGGATTTGTCACAGATGTAAGAATAGCCAAACTGGAGTTCTGGATATCAGCTGTTATGGATTTGAGCCAAATCATATTTTTTTAATCTGTAGAAATCGCTTTAGTTAGTCTCTCTGGAATCCAAATCGGCTGCTGTTCTCCCTGTGGAAACACACAAACAGACCTCCAACTCCAGACAATTACTGGGTCAGGACATTTCCATTGTCCTGTTAGAATATCCTTCCAAAGTACCTTGGGCTTATGTACATTTTTTGGACACATATGCCTTTCCACAGGAATAAGCCCTGATGAATCCAAATTTCCAAAGTTTAGAGTAAAAAGGGTTATTTTAAGTTTATCTTTGGGGAATATATACCCCTTCCCAATTCCTTTTTTTTTGTTTAATTAGTACGTTTAAATAGTTTGATGAGCTCATTTAACTATGCCTTGTCCCTGCAGATTGTATGGGATTCCTGTTATATGAGTAATGCAAAATGATGAGCAAAATTCTTTAAAAGAGGTAAAAGTATAACCAGGGGCAACATCTGTTTTTAACTGTTTTGGAATGCCCACAGTGGCAAAATTTTGTAAGCAATGAGCTATAACATCTTTAGTTTTTTTTCTCCGGCATGAAGGGAGTCCATCAAAAATTCAGAAGAAGTATCAACTGTAACATGCAAATATTTTAATTTTCCAAATTCTGGCAAGTTTGTGACGTCCATCTGCCAAATATGGTTAGGTATCAATCCTCTAGGATTGACTCCAAGATTAACTTGTGGTAAAATGGTCACACAATTTTGACATTGTTTTATTATTTGTCTAGCTTGTTCCTTAGTTATTTTAAAGCGCTTATGTATAGTATTAGCATTGACATGGAATTTTTTATGAAAATTTGTAGCTTCTTCTACTGTAGAGAAAATATGTATGTCATGCGTAGTTTTATCTGCTAAATCATTACCCAAACTAAGGGCTCCAGGCAATCCTGTATATGTCCTGATATGCCCTATAAAGGACGGATCTTTTCTGTCCCAGATTAGACTTTGTATAGTGGAAAGAAAAGAGAAAACAGGAGAGGAAGGGAAAATTTGTTTCTTCCTAAGATTATATATTCAAATTCAACCCTGTTGAAAATGCATAATCATATCACTCACTTTATACTTTGCCTGATTTCATAATGTCTCTAAAGATATGTGGTTTCCTGCATATTTTCACCAGTTCACCATTGTGACTGACCCTTCACATGAACTTATGTTCACTTTCACTCTCTAACCACAACCCTAATGCTCCAGAACTTTTGTTCCAAATCCTATACTCACTCTTCTTCCTAAACCAACTCTGTACCTAATTCTACCTACTATCCGTTTTTGACTGGATGTTCTCTTCAACATTCAATCATCCAAGCTACAAGGTCCGATGCCATTGTATATCTATTTATCTGAGACATCTGTACACAATGTAAATCAAAGTTAAGTATCCCAATCAAGGGCCCAATGCCCTTCTGAGCTTCAAAATTACCTAGATTTCGGTTTTAATTCATATATTTAACCTCTATATTTTTATAAATATCTCAGGTTCCCAATACCATTATTCATCCCGCAGGATTATTCCTAACTCAAATCAAACATTTTATTAGCCCTAAGAATACACTGTTCTATCAACCTAAATTTAAAGAAAAGCAGGGACAGAGTTGGTCTTACAATACAGGAATGTAGGGGATCTTCCACCTGCTGAGAACCTCCAAAGTCCATGCAGAAATGAATCCTGGAGAAGATATAGTCAGCTATGAAGGATCTGCGAGAGCAAAAGTCATCTTCCATGGCAATCACCCTGGTCAGGATGAAGGGATGTGTCTGAATCAGCCTCTCTCTTCTTAATGTAGAGGAGATTGACCAAACCAGGCCTGTGTGGATAGCTATTCCCGGGTTCCTAAGGTTGACATACCATTCTAACTTGTGAAAGTTTCAAAGGAAGTAGGGGAAGCCTCCATCTAATGGGACACTTGGAAGCAACTATTAGGACAAAATGGTTTACAAGGCAGTGAATTTATTCAGTTCCTGAAGGGAGTGACCTCACCTCACTTTCTTGGTGATGGATCTCTCTGAACTTGGGATACTGGAAACCAGGCACATAGAGCCAGTCCCAGTCCCAGTCCCAATGGGCTCACTTGCTTGGATTTACCAAGGACAGAGTCAGTCTTTCTTTGTACCTACTGATGTTAGGATGGCAAAAGCAAGGAGAGCTCTGAAGAAGGGCCTTTCCTGAGAAAGCAGGTAGTGGCTAAACACTAGCTTCTGACAACTTAACAGAGTTGGTCAAGGAGAACAGACCTGAGACAGGACAGGACTTTTCAGGGGAAAATTGTATGGCCCACCAGTCAGAGGACACTCCCTAGAGTCACAGACCTACTTGGGGGAAGGAGGTGCCAATATGGGTGTGGTTTTGGGTTTATGATTTTGTCTCATGTTCTGAGAATAGGTAGGAAAGGTGGTTTGTTTTTTGGGGTTGAACTGTTTCTAGTAAGACGTTTGACAAGGCGAGTGTTTCTATGTCTGTGTATCCCACTATGTCCGTGGTTGTAGACATTAGAAAAGAGAATGCATCAATGGATTTGTCCTGTCTTGTAGAAAGCTTCCCAGCATTCATCCTGCCCAATTAATGAATGGATTGCAGCTTTCCTTAAGGATGGGCAACACCAACGATCTTAGTAATTTTCAATTTTCTTTCTGAATTCTCGCCAATCTCCAGAATAGGCTCATGGTTTTGTGTCCAAGATATGTACCACCTCCAAGCTCTGTGACATGGCCATGTACTGGATAGATGAAGGGAATGGCGAGCATCTCAGAAAACGCAGATATCAGTGTGACCAGTAAACTCTCAGTGGAGAAACCCTTCTTTGAGCCTTTTGCTTACATAATGTTCTGTTGCCTTGAATGTCAAGAAGTTCTTTGTTTCGGACCACCCCTTTGTGAAGCCTGAAGAAAACAGTTTTCAGATCTAAATGAATGGGCATAACCTGTGGCTCTTTGCTTACTTGCTTTGGAAATGGATGTGTCTGAATCCAACTCTATGCCCTGTGTGAGGCTGTGTCTTAGATTCTCTGCAACTGATAGATCTAAAGAAAGATCCCATGTGTGCATCCAAAACCAAAATGGCCAAAAGAGCAGTCATTGTGGGTGAAGTTTCTCTCCGTCCTCTGTTAGGTTCTTGACGTCCATCAAGTGAGAATTGGGATCCTTTGGGTCAAATGAGTTTTTCAAAGCACTGCAGATGTGGTTGGGTTTTCTTATGACTGAAATTCACATAAAGAATCTACACCTGACAGTCAGTAGGCCTCAAATTGCAGAAGAAGATCAGTATTAATGGCAGGTGTATTTGATCAATCCTGGTTCACTGGAAGGGTTTCCAGGCCACCCTGACTTTAGGCAAATTAGCGGCAAGGGAGCATGTTTTGGACACTGTCTTGGGCTATGCCCCTCATGGAAACGTCCAGCCAGAGGTTATGATGAGTGTCTATATGGAAGAAGATGAGGGCCATTGGGGAGTGTTTTGGTTTTAATTGTGGTCATTTGTGTGGCATTTGGAAGAGATGACTGGGTCCACCTGGGCTTGAACTCTGGTGTGATTCCCCTTAGAGACTGAGTTCTGGAACTGAGCTCAGAGAAGTATTGCCATTAATTGTGTTGGGATTTTATGAGACCACGCATAAGAGTCGCCCTTTAAACTGAGATCTAGCATTGAAGTGCTCTGTCCCATAATGAAAGATCCACAAACAGTGAAAGCAATGACACATGAAACAGACAAGACAAGACAATAAAGACAGGCAATGGACGTCCAACACTGAGATCAGGACTGAGTAGCCGGCAATAACCAATGGGCTGGCAATACCGAATCCAAAACAAAATATCACTGAGTCGAGGAATCTATTATAACTAAATTTCCCAAGTCCTCTGGGGCGTCCTC